>NW_007258507.1:0-1145 GCF_000164805.1 Carlito syrichta
ATCTTATATGTGCATTTCTTCTGCTGCTTCCAACTCTGGCATATTAACCTGTATGAGTGTCTGCCACATTTTACCATTCTACTGTCCCATTGTAGAAACTCATTTTGTCACTGATTCACTAATACCGAATATAATAGCCCTTTATTTCCTATTGGGCCATTTCTAAACTAACTTTCACCTTTTTCTTTTCATGAATTTCCTCATGAAAATGATGATCAGACATATCTTTTGTATTGGTTTACCCTGTTTTGTCCTTTCAAATGTTCTGTCTTCTTTCAAAATTATTCTGAGTAATTTTAAGAGAGAAGCTAAAGCAAATGTATTACTAGCCCTTCACTGGCTTTCTTTTGCTAAATCTGTGTCTGGAGTCTTAATTCCTTCAATCTAGAAACCATAAAACCATTGCCCTAAATGACCACCAATTTTACAATATATGCCTACTTCAGATATGAAAATGGAAAAAGACTTACCTTAAAGTTGATTAAATTCAGATATCCACCTCTGTTTTCAATGCTTAGTGTCATATTTTGTTCACTTCTTGTAAATAGCAAAGAAGTTAGCGCTGTCAATTTTTAAACATATCAGTATGATTATATTTGCCTTTTCACAGGGTTGTTCAAAATATTGAAAAGATTGTGTAAGTCAGAAAATTATCTTCCCCACTCCTCTGGTTTCTTTAAGGTGCGATTTTCCATAAATGATTTCATCTTCTTGCCTCACCTTTTGTTGTCCCTACAGATTGAGTGGTTATTTGTGATAGAAATCCTGTGAAGGGTATTTTCTGCTTTATCTTATTTAGTTCTCGACGAGAAACTGTAACACAGAGAACAATCTAAGTCTAGAATTATCTGGTTGTAGACTTTGGGTGGAGGATTGTACATAAAAGTCTGATCTCTTCCCTTCTATCCTCTTTAAAATTCAGGTTTGCATAGAAAATACACTTTGTAGTTATTTTGTGCTGGCCTGCTGCTCCATGATCTCTCTTTTGTAGTGGCACAGCCTAACGTGGGAAGGTCAGAGGCTGTGTCATTCTGACTGTGAGTAGATAGGCAAATGTAATTTTGCCATTCAGTGTAAGAAATTCTTTTTTGTGCAAATTTAAGGCTCATCTCATCTGATTTTTTAAAGATGTGATCTTTTTGTGA
>NW_007258507.1:2161-2944 GCF_000164805.1 Carlito syrichta
AGTATTGTTGTAATGTATGTATTTGAAGTCTCATACAATATTCTATTTGTTAACATATTATAGTAATTTTCACCTACAGAAGCTGTCTTGGGAATGTACCTTGAGACAGAATTGGTAGATTTTGAGATCTGTGACTTGCAGCAATACAACAATACAATAAATTACAAATAACAATTATGTTTCTTTTTTTATTTCTTTTATTTTGTATTTATTAATTGTAGAGATGATGTCTCACCAAGTTGCCCAGACTGTTCTCAAACCCTTGGCTCAGGCAATCCTCTCACCTCTGCCTCTGCTGGGATTACAGGTGTGAGCCATCACGCCCGACAACAAGTTGTTTTTCAAAGTGATGGTACCAATACACAGTTCTACAGACAACACATACAATACTCTAATGATTCACATGTTCTTGAACACTTGGTAATGTCAAGTATTTTAACATTGACTTATTGAAGAGGTAAAAATAGCATCTAATTTCATCCTTGCTATGCATTAATCTGATTATTAATTGCATCTTTTATTTGTATTCATTGTATCTATTTTCTTTTTTGTGAGATGCCTTATCATATCAATTGCCCATTTTTCTCAGATGTTTAAAATATTTTACAATAATGTGTTCGAATTTTTATTTGTACTATTTATTGGTCTTGTAGCTTGTAATATGACTTACTGGTTTGCAAATGGTCTTTCATTTTTTTAAAAACTGTCTATAGAGAAAGATAAATTTCTAATTATACATAATAATTGTATCAACCTTTTCTTTTATAGTGTTTTTGTGACTTC
>NW_007258508.1:0-1398 GCF_000164805.1 Carlito syrichta
TCCATAAAGTTCTTATGGATTGCAACCAAGATTCCTGGTTCCCTTTTCAAAAGACACACTAAAAATGTGGCGACATAGAAGCCCAGATTGCTGATTAAACTTTATCAAGGGAACTTGTAGATTTAGGCGATTGAGAACTCCAAGAACCGGATTCCCTTTCCGTTCTCAGCAAGATGCCCTGCTTTTCCCTGTCTATGTGGATTCCAAAACTCTGTATACATAAATGCAGATGCCCAGATGTTTCTGAGGGACGTGGAATCAATGATTCCTGGTTATATTTTAATAATTCGTACTAAATATTTGGCAACTGCAAAACCCTCAGCCCCTCTCCAAATAAAAGTAGAAACGGAAATTTAAGGATTACCAAGTTCATCTTAAGATCAGAGTTACATCCAAATATGACAAGAAGATACTTTTTTTCCGGGAATCTGCCCATAGTTGTCCCGAGGTACCAAAGGGACTTGTTTGACCAGATACCCGTTTACAACTCTCAAGAGGACGAGAATGTTGCTGGAGTCCTGAAACGACTGATTCATAATACCCACAAGCCATATATCTCTGAAACATGAGACGAGCTTGAGGCCCTGATTCTTGTTTATCCGGTAGCAAGACACCCTGAGAATTTTTCGGGTTGGGGACTAGTGTATCACAGATTCCTTATTCTTCCTTAGCGATGGGCCGTGTAATGTCCTGTATATGAGGACTCCATTTCCCCTGAAACCTGATTGGAATCCCGGATTCTTGTTCAGTGATTAGCAAGATGTCATGTACATATTCTGACGGAGGAACCGTGTAAAACAGGTTTCTTATTTCTCCTTAGCAAGAGATCATGTTGATTCTGTACATGAGGACTGCTATTACCTATGTTGCAGCTCCTAAATCCTGATTCTTGTTGAGCCCACAGCAGATGTTCTGTTGAATTTTAGGACTGAGGAAAGCTATAACTCCGATTATTTTTCTTCCTTGGCAAGGGGCCGTGTATTTTCCTGTATATTAGGTGTCTCATTACATAGATCCTGCTTTGAAACTCTGATTCTTTTTTAGACCTTTCAAAGATGCCCTGTAGATTTTTGGGATTGAGGATTCGTGTAACCCGGATTCCTTATTCTTTCTTAGCAAATGTTCATGTAGTTGCCTTTATATAAGGACTCCATTTCCCCAGATTCATGCTTAAAATACCATGATTCGTGTTTAGCCCATAGCAAGACGACCTGAAGTTTTTTGGGATTGAGGACACGAGTAACACAGATTCCTTATTCTTACTTAGCAATAGGCAGTGAAGTTTCGTGTATGTGAGGACTGCCATTACCCAGATTCCTACTCCAAAAACCTGATTCATGGTTACCTCTGAGGAAGATGGCCTGTAGTTTTTCGGATTGAGGACTCATGTAACCATGG
>NW_007258508.1:2969-4328 GCF_000164805.1 Carlito syrichta
TTTCAAAGACACACTAAAAATGTGGCGACATAGAAGTCCAGATTGCTGATTAATCTTATCAACATACCTTTTACATTTAGGCGATTGAGAACTCCATGAACCGGATTCCATTTCCCTTCTCTGCAAGGTGCCCTGATTTTCCCTGTCTATGTGGATTCCAAAACTCCGTATACAAAAATGGAGATGCCCAGATGTCTCATATGGTCGTGGAATCCATGATTCCTGGTTACATTTTAATAAGTCGTACTATATATTTGGCAACTGCAAAATCCTCAGGCCCTTTCCAAATCAAAGTACAAACGGAAATTTAAGGATTACCAAGTTCATCTTTAGACCAGAATTACATCCAAATACGGCAAGAAGATACTTATTCAGGGAATCTGGCCTTAGATTTTCCGAGGAACCTAAGGAACTGTACGACCAGATACACGTTTACAACTCTCAAGAGGATGAGAATGTTGCTGGAGTCCTGAAAAGACTGATCCATAATACTCGCAAGCCAAATATCTCTGAAACATGAGACGAGCTTGAATCCCTGATTCTTGTTTATCCTGTAGAAAGACACCCTGAGGATTTTTCGAATTGGGGACTAGTGTATCACAGATTCCTTATTCTTACTTAGCGATGGGCCGTGTAATGTCCTATATATGAGGACTCCCTTTCCCCAGAACCCTTTTTGGAGACTCTGATTCTTTTATAGCCCTTAGCAAGATGTCATGTAGATATTGTGATGAAAGAACCGTGTAAAACAGGTTTCTTACTTCAACTTAGCAAGAGATCATGTAGATTCTGTATATGAGTACTGCTAATACCTATGTTGCAGCTCCTAAACCCTGATTCTTGTGAGCCCACAGCAGATGGACTGTTGATTTTTAGGACTGAGGGTTGCTATAACCCCGATTCTTTTTCTTCTTTGGGAAGGGGCCGTGTATTTTCCTGTATATTAGTACTCCCAATACATAGATCCTGCTTCGATACTATGATTCTTTTTAAGCCCTTTCCCAGATGCCCTGTAGATTTTTGGTATTGAGGACTCGTGTAACCCAGATTAATTATTCTTTCTTAGCAAAAGGTCATGTAGTTGCCTGTATATAAGGACTCCATTTCCTCAGAATCATGCTTAAAACACCCTGATTCGTGTTTAGCCCATAGCAAGACGACCTGAAGTTTTTTTTGGGATTGAGGACACGAGTAATGCAGATTCCTTACTGGTACTTAGTAATAGGCTGTGAAGTTTCCTGTATGTGAGGACTTCCATTACCCAGATTCCTACTCCAAAAACCTTATTCATGGTTACCTCTGAGGAAGACGTCCTGTAGTTTTTGGGATGGAGGACTAATGTAACCAAGATTCCTTATA
>NW_007258509.1:0-506 GCF_000164805.1 Carlito syrichta
GAGATGTCCATTCAGCCTACTCAAGGCACTCTACAGATTTAACACAATATCCATAAAATTACCAGCATCATTCTTCTCAGACCTGGGAACGACAATACAGAAATTCATATGTAAACATAAATGACTTCGAATAGCCAAAACAATCCTCAGCAAAAGAAGCAAAGTGGAAAGTGTCACACTTTCAGACTTTAAAATTTACTGTAAGGCTACAAATAATCAAAGCAGCCTGGTACTCGTATAAGAACAGGCATACAGACCAATGGAGCAAGATAGAGATTCCAGAAGCAAAATCACAATTTCTCAACTAACTTATATTTGACAAAACCTCCACTAACAACCACTGGGGAAAGGTGAACTTATTCAGTAAATGATGCTGGGAAAACTGACTGACCAGATGCAGAAGATTAAAACAAGACCCCTACATATCACCAAACACAAAAATCAATTCCAATTGATCAAAGACCTAAATGTAAAACCTCAATCTATAAGAACCTTAGAAAATGCAG
>NW_007258509.1:1631-2664 GCF_000164805.1 Carlito syrichta
CCATGGAAGTCCCTGCTAAGATGAAAGTCAACAATCACAATTGAAGACTTCATATAAACATAAGTTTACCAAAGTAGGGGAACACTATGGAAGCATATGAGATGCTGTCTTTGTGGTCCTCACACCCTTTATCCCATCTGATGCTCATTCTCAGCTCTCTGTCACACTGGTCTCTTGAAACTTGTACAGGCTCACTGTTAGGGCAAGCTAGTATTTTGGTCCCTCAGTCTAAAATGTTTATTCTTTTCTTCTCCTGATTAACAATGATCCATTCTTCTTCTCTCAGTTCAACTATTGCTGTTACACAGAAGCCTCTCCTTTCTACCTTCCAGGACCAAATTGGTCCTCAATGATTTTTTGCCTTTAATTAGCATTTTCTAGTTATGAATAATAAGCAGCACTTTTTCTATCCTGATTAATGTGAATTTTTCAAAATACCAAATGTATTTCTTTTTATTTTTCAGGATACTTTGATTTATTGATGTTTTAACATTTTTAGAGTTATTTTATTTTAGATATGTGCAAGTTTCTTTTTATTCCTTTTTAAATTTTTTGTTGTAAAGATGTGGGGCACAATTCAGGGTTACGTATACAAATGGTCATTGTACAGGTAAAGTTTGGGCCTCACTTTTCCCACGGGTGTGCAGGTTTGTTACATGAATACATCACATAACAATGAGATTTGATCTTCCAGTGTACCAGTCACCGAAATAGTGTTCCAACAGGTAGTTTTTCAACCCTCATCTCCTTCCCACCATCCTCCTTTTGGAGTCCCCCATGTCTATTTTTTCCATCTTTATGTTCATGTGTACCCATTCTTCAGTTCCCCTGATAAATGACAACTTATGGTGTTTGAATTTTTGTTTCTGAGTTGTTTCACTTAAGATAAGGGCCTCTACTTCCATTCAAGCTGTTGCAAACGCCATGATTTCATCTTTTTAATGATCATGAAACATTCCATGTTGTATTTATTGAACATTTTATTTCTTCAATCAACTATTTGTGGATATTTAAGTTGATTCCACAACTTTGC
>NW_007258509.1:3042-7537 GCF_000164805.1 Carlito syrichta
GTGGAAAAATAACCTGCATCCTCATTTAATATCACTCTTCAATCCTACCATGTAGGAAATCTTTACTTCTTTTACTGTAGAGGAGATTTATCTGCAACTAAGAGAGTTTAAATAACCTTAGAGCAATAAGCTGGTGGATCAAAATTCTACTCCAGGAGTTCTGATGCCAAAAAATATTTTCAAAATTCACCTTGGGAGAGTTATATATTCACAATAATTGTCATATAAGGAGAAGATTAATAATATTAATTATAATACTAATAGTATGATATAAAGATATAAATAATAACAGTATGAACAATGACAGCCATCATTTAAAAAATACTTGTACTGGGCAACCCCTTCGGGTTCCCTCCTGCTGTGGGAGATTTTCTGTCTTCTCAATGAATCCTGCTTTCAAAAAAACATACTTATACTGTGCACAATGGTATTTTTAAACTTCAAAAAATAATGGTGTCTAAAAACAGGAGGCACTGAGAACTAACTTCAATCACTGTGAACATCAGGTCGCAGATATTTGTTGGTTTAGTTAAAAATCCATGTCTTGATTATTATTGTAGACCTGTTAGAATGAAGGAAATATAGGGATTACCAAGGAAAAGACATAAAATGTCTTTAAGAGTTTTGGAAGGCTCACATCAAAGAAGAAATGGGTTTAAGGCCACAGGTACAAATGGAAGAATTAAAACTTGTGAAAAAATATGAAAGAAGAGAGATTTCTGCTAAATTATAGACAATCTAAATACCTTTACGGATTTAAAATGGAACTGGGGCTGGTAGTGATGGCTCTCATCTGTAATCCCAACACTTTGGTAGGCTGATGTGGGAAGATTTCTTGAACCAAGGAGTTTGAGACCAGCCTAGGCAACATAACAAGATCCCATTTTTTAAAAAGCAGGTATTGTGGAGCTTATCTATAGTCCCAGCCTCTCGGGAGGCTGAGGTGGGAGAATCACTTGAGTCCAGGACTTCGAGGCTGTGCTGAACCATGATCATGTCACTGCACTCCATCCTGGGTCACCGAGAAAGACACTGACTCAAAACAATAATAATAATAATAACAACTGTACTAATACTTGGTTGAGGAATCACGTTCTTTGGAAGAATGTTACTGAATGTGAAGAATGTCCACCTGAGGGTTATATTGTAACCTGGTAACTCGCTGATGCCATTGACTTATTTTTGTCTCCTCCAGCAGACACACCAGCTACATGGAAGAATAAAACCACAGAGAAGAGTCTGAGCTCCTCCTCTTGGACCTCTTAGAACATCAGTTTGGACATCTTGATGCAGAAGCAGCTAGATGGATAATTGTAAGTGGAAGTCTCTGGCACTGTGGCTGTTCTGTTCATCAGTTCAAGTGTCCTGTGATGAAGGCTGGAAAAGTTACATGGTCAAATGAGTGAATACCTGGTTTTACAATGTCTTTTCTGTGACACACAATATCAAAACTTTAATATCTCATGCCAACTCATCTAGGTCATCTAGGTGTGTGGAAGAAAAAATGGTTTGAGGTTCTGTGACCATCTGTCATGGGCCTTGAAGGGAAAGAACTGGAAGACTAGAGACAGGCATGTGGTCACTGGGTTCCTCATGGTGAGGAATTCCCTGACTACAGGACTTAGTAACAAAATAGTAACTATTTCTAAAAGACATATACATAATTTCTGTGGTGGACATAACCTTGTTCTAGAATCTTCAGGGCATGAATTATGATATTTTCCTCTAAGATATTCCATGGATCCACACTGAGTCTTTTTTCACCAATGACTTTCAAAACCATAGGTCTGGAAGATAATATGACCAAAATGATGGGGTATATAAGGCAAGAAGGAGAGGGGATGTAGCCAAGCATGTGATACACATGGGCACTCCATGGTAATCTTTTTCCTTAATTTTGACAATAAATGGCCAAGTGAAGCAGCCATGGCTTGATGAAGAATTGATGATCAGCACTCAGAATGTCCAGGGATGAAGTTCACGGTCACTCTACCTAAAGCTAAAGGAGATTGCTTCACACAAGGTTGCAGCACTCAGATGTCTTGCTGTGTGGAGTGCAACTGATGGAGCACCATCTGTGTCAACCACTGTATTTGTGCCAAGGATAATCCTGGGTTGCTCCCATCACTGTCTGAACACAGTGGGGCACCTGTGCATGCTCCTTGCTGGGCCCATATAATGACACTGATACCCTTGGTCATTTACTCCTGCCACAGTGGTGACTTCTGCTCTTGGTATGAGACCTGAAGTGCCAGATAGCAGCATTGCTTGGAGTTCTTTGGGCCTCTTTCCCTGTCTCTTGAAGTGCTGTCAAGATCTAAATCTGCAGGAGGAAGACTTGTAGAGACTAGAAGTTCAAACTCCCTAAATGGCTCACTGGAAATAACGTCAGGCAGGAACACTTCTACTTCCAGTGCTGGAGATACTTAGCACATTATAATTTTTTTAAAAGAATTATAGTCTATTTTACAACCTACTATTGTGTAGCGAGTATTTTATGTATATTCAGGTGAGTATTTTATGTATATTCAGGTGACTCCATGAATTATATTCATTGTCTTTGAAATTAAACATGATCTTCTATCTTCCATTAAAAACTTTTTTAAAAATTGTCCAATACTCCCTAATCTCTTTAGACTATTCTTGATCTATCTTTCCTCTTATACTGAAAAACTTTATAGTTGGTTTCTATTTGCCTCTTATATCTCCTTTTATGTTAATATCTTATAAAGTGGGCAGAAGAAAATTTGGGGAGATGATTTTTATGTCTCCGGCCTTGACGGTGGCAATAATGTATACTCACCCCCAAACTCACAAGTTATATAAATACATACAGCTTATAATTTTCCATCATACCTCAATGATGTGATTTAAAAATTAAGATCAAAAAATTTTTTTGAAAAGAGCCTCTTTGCCACCATAACAATGTAGACAATAAATGACTCATACAATCTCCAAAGTTACTTTAAGGGAGGCACATCACAAGAGATGACTACTACGTTTACTTCCTTACAAATTAAACTTTCCTCAGGGGGGGAAACCTTTTGACTTTTTAATGAAATCAGGAAAAGAAGGTTCTCCTTAGAGGAAATAAATCCATCTTCCCCTATTATTTGCCTATGTAGACACAAAATTGATTGACAGTTTTCCACTTCGCTAACTTCTTGGTACCCTAGCGGATTTAAATTATTTGCAGAGTGGAAAGACAATGGCACAATTTATTTAATGATGATCTCTGAGAATTCAACCAGTGAGACTCTAGAAATTTTAAACTTACGCCCATTTTTCTTCACCTCAATTATCTGTTCCCAACCTAGGTAAAAACCCAGCTGAGTTTTACCGGAACAGATCATGGAGAAGAGAAAGCTTCAGTGATAACTACCAAAGAGAGTCAGTGTGACCCAGTGAGTACTGGTGGAGTAAGAAGGAAAAGAGGAGAGAAAGAGAAAGAGAAAGCTAGGTTTTACTTCTAGAGTGATGAGATTGAAGAAGTCCCATACTGATTTAGTCTATGAAGGGGACGTTCTTATACTAAGAAGGTACTTTAATTTTCACTGGAAGTTGTCCTTGTTTTCTTTGTGTTCTGAGAGTTTCTTGTCCTGGCTGCTGATCATAGTCATGGCTATTAAATTTTTCCAAACACATTTTTTTTTTGCATTGGGATTGCAGTTAAGATTTATCTTCATTGACCTATGTTTGTGATGAAGTGTGTTAACAAACATTCTAACGTTCTCCATTCCTAAAATAGGTATTACTTGTTTACCACATATTATTCCTTTAAAATAAATGTATGTTCTTTACCTTACTATTCAATCTAGTATCTATAGTCAGGCATGTGATGAGCTTGAAGATTGCTGTTTTGTGTCATTATAACTATTGGTCTCATTCTTTACTGTACATCTGATATTTTTATTTCTTGAGCATCTACTATGTGACAGATGCCATGTGCATCCCTGGAAATTAAAAGGATGAGACAAAATAGTCACAACCTCGGATCCACAAATAAACAAAAAATTACCGTCACAATAGGAACATCAGGAAAGAGTACAGGATGATCTGTTGTAGAACTCACACCTGTGCCTCCTAACCCTAGTTTTCTGCTCTCCTTTCACTGGCCTCTCAAGCCCTATTACTGAGATCACTGGTCATACGCAAATGTACATTCCATTCTTCCAGCCTGGAATGTTGATTCTTCCCTTACTTCCCCTAGTTCACAATGACCCATCCTTTCTCCCTCAGCTCAAATGCTCATGTTTCAGAGAAATCTCACCTACTCAACTTCCCAAACTAAATTGGTCTTACATGATTTTTTTTTTCTGTATTTGTGTAATTAAGCTTCTCTGGGCATTAATAATAATATGGACCATTTTTCTTTTTATTTTACTTTAAAGATGTGGGGTACAATCCAGGGTTAGGTTTACAAATGTTCATTATGCAGGTACCCTTGTTGATGAGGTGTGCCCCTCCCTCCCCTGGCAGTTTCCCTCAACTGCCA
>NW_007258510.1:0-1263 GCF_000164805.1 Carlito syrichta
CGAGCCTCAGAGTCCAAGACAATAGAGAGCTCTGATCAAGCCCCTGCACTGCATCCTGGATGACAGGTAGAGATATCTAAAACAAAACCAAAACAAAACAGAAAGAAAGCAAAAACCACTCTGAGCCAGGGCCCTGCCTCCTTTCTACTTCAGGGCCACATCTACAGGTTCCAATCCTGATTTACCTGACTAAAATCAATCAATCGATTTCACAACAGGAGCAAAACGAAAACACTTTAATCATCATGTGCAATTTCAACAGAATAACATTGCCAATGAGTAGATCTCAAACAAGAGTTTCTTAACATATAACTCATTATATGAGGAGAGTTTATCTAACGAGGAAACATTGAGGCTAGTTCAGTAGAGCAAGTCAAAGAACGATCTTCAAGGCAGAGAGGCTCTTAGGCATGCAGGTCACAGTCCCAGTTCCAGAGGCCACAGGGGCAGTATGCGCTCCCCCACTGGGGTATCTCAGGCTCCTTCCAGGGCATCAGTTGGAGGTGGTCAAGCAGTGGGCCCGCACCAAGGCTGCCATTCCTCCCCTGTGCGAATTCCTCCATACGGCCAGCCTTGGTTTTCAGCCGCTTGCGGGACTGGCCTGGGCTCTGAGAGGATCCCTGGGCATCTCTCTGTCCACCTGCCGAGGTGGTGGCATCTCCTGGCTGATGCCAAACCCATCGGACCTCTTTGATGGTAGCCCCTGCCTCTTGTGGAGGTGACTGGCGCTCCGTCGTCATTTTAGTCGCTGATTCCTGGACTTCTGCGTCTCGATAGCGTTTTTGGCCCCTCTCAACTCCAGAAGCAGCTCCGAGCCTGGTGGACGCCCAGCTCTGCAACTTGAAAGCACTGGCGTCCACTTTTCCACAGAACTGAGGGCATTGGCAGGAGTGGCGACTAAGCCCAGCAAAGTTATCTAGAGCCCAGGCCCAGGCCTGCTCTGGGTTCAGGTTGGGTGGCATGCAGGGCTCCAGACATGGCTGCCTCCAAGACCACTCTTCCAAAGTTGATGGGTGGAATTCCATAGCTTCAGCCTCCTAGTCCAGACCAGCTGCAGAAAGGGCATATGACCCAGTCCATTGCTGACCGCCTTCTTATAGAGCATTCTGTCTTGCATAGGAAGTAACACACTAAGATCTAATCACGTGGGGATTCCCACTCATTATCCATGCAATTGCTTCAGACGCTGACAGGATTATGGACAAGATTGTATCATTCTGGAAGCACTCCTGGAATTCCTTGAATCTTTATGGAATCGGGCAG
>NW_007258510.1:2962-6402 GCF_000164805.1 Carlito syrichta
TTAATGTTTGTGTGCATATATTTACATTTCACGTTTAAATATCTGGCTATATATTATATTGCATTTAGTATTTTCTACTGATCTGCAAGTCTCTAAGATCATTATATGCACATTACTTCTGCTGCTCCCAACTCTGGGCTATTAGTCTCTGACCAGCTTCTGCCTTACTTTACTTCCCCTCCATCTTGCAGTGGACACTCAGATTTTTGGAGGTCACCAACACCACACACAAATGGCTCCCATGAGCCTGTATGACGTTTCCTCTGGCATATTACCAATGAGCAGAATTGTTCTGTATATAAACAAGATTGTTTATTTAGAATGAATGCAGCATTTACTCTGCAAGGATAGAGGCTGTGGAAAGAGTCTATGCACGTATTTTCACAAATGAATTAATGGCTCAGTGTTCTAATGTTTCTCACAAACTGGGTATTCTTAAAGAAAGTGGTGGCCAGGCGACCTGACTGTCTTTAATCCCAGCACCTGAAAAGGCCAAGGCGAGTGGATTGCCTGAGTCCACGGGTTCGAGACCAGCTGGGGTAACTTGTTGAAACCTCATCTCTACAATCAAACAAACAAACAAACAAACAAACAAAAAAGTAGCTATGCATGCTGGCGAGCGCTTTTAATTCCAGCGTCTTGGAACAATGAGGTGGAAGGATAACTTAACCCCGGCAGGTCGAGGCTGTGGTGGCAGAGAGCATGCCACTGACCTCCAGCCTGGGCAACAGAGTGCGACTCCACCTCAAAGACAACCAAAACTAAAACAAAAAAGAAACATAATCGCAAAGGTGGCAGTATTCAGAAGTGGGGTCTTTAAGAGATGATTGGGTCATGAGGGCTCTGTCCTTTTGATGGATGAATTCATTTAAGGATTGATGCATTCATGATCAAGGGAGTGGGACTAGCGGCTTTATAAGAAAAGGAAGACAGACCTGGACTAGCATACTTAAATCCCTCGCCAATGATTTAGTTTGAATGCTTGTTTCCCAAAATCTCATTTTATAATTTACTCCCCAATGCTGGAGGTGGGTCCCAGTGCGAATGTTTAGATCTGGAGGCTAGATTCCCCCTTCATTTATTATTGCACTGAGGGGTGTGAGTGAGTTCTCACAGTATTGAATCCCTCCAGTGCTGTATGTGCTTCGTGGTTTGTTTCTGATACCGTTTGGCTCTGTTAAGCAGGCTGAAGTACAGAAGCACCATCATAGCTCTCTTTAGCCTCGATCACCTGGGTCTTAATGATTCTCTCAGCTGCGCCTCCACACTAGCTAGGACTACAGGCTCTGGTCACAAGTACTGTCAATATTTATGTATCTATGCATTTATTTAAGAGACAAGGAACCCCTATTGCCTTGCTAGAGGGCATGAGTGATCCCAGCTCACTAGAGGGCTCACCCACCAACTCCAGCTCCTGGGTTCTAGTGATTCTTTTATCTCAGCTGCCCTAGTAGATGAGACTACAGGTAGGTGCCAACACAACCACCTAGGTGTTTGTTTGTTTTTGTTGTTGAGGGAGGTCTCACCTGTGTTGCCCTGTCAGGTCTCTAGATCCCAGGAGCAATCCTGATACATCCACCTCTCACGATACAGGATTGTCTGACAGGAGTCACCGTGCCCAAACTAATTTTTTTTCTTTTTTATGGGACAGGGTCTCATGCAATCTTCCCATCTGTCTTCCAAAGTGCTGAGATTGCAAGTGTGAGCCACCACACTCAGCTAGAGCTAATTGGTGATGGGCCTGCCAACTCATGTCTGTAAGCTCACTTGGAGAAGCCAAGATGGGAAGTTCTCTCAAGCCTCAGAGTCCAAGACAATAGAGAACTCTGATCAAGCCCCTGCACTGCATCCTGGATGACAAGTAGAGATATCTAAAAACAAAACAAAACAAAACAGAAAGAAAGCAAAAACCACCATGAGCCAGGGCCCTGCCTCCTTTCGGCTTCAGGGCCACCTCTACAGGTTCCAATACTGATTTACCCGACTAAAATCAATCATTCGATTTCACAACTGGAGCAAAAGGAAAACACTTTAATCATCATGTGCAATTTCAACAGAATAACATTGCCAATGAGTAGATCTCAAACAAGAGTTTCTTAACATATAACTCATTATTTGAAGAGAGTTTTTCTAATGAGGAAACATTGAGGCTAGTTCAGTAGAGCAAGCCAAAGAATGATCTTCACGGCAGAGAGGCTCTTAGGCATGCAGGTCACAGTCCCAGTTCCAGAGGCCACAGGGGCAGTATATGCTCCCCCACTGGGGTATCTCAGGCTCCTTCCAGGGTATCAGTGGGAGATGGTCAAGCTGTGGGCCCGCACCAAGGTTTACATTCCTCCCCTGTGCGGATTCCTCCATATGGCCAGCCTTGGTTTTCAGCAGCTCGCGGGGCTGGCCTGGGCTCTGAGAGGATCTCTGGGCATCTCTCTGTCCACTGCCGAGGTGGTGGCATCCCCTGGCTGATGCCAAACCCATTGGACCTCTTTGATGGTAGCCCCTGCCTCTTGTTGAGGTGACTGGCGCTTCGTCATTATTTTAGTTGCTGGTTCCTGGACTTCTGCGTCTTGACAGTGTTTTTGGCCCCTCTGAACTCTAGGAGCATGTCCGTGCCTGGTGGACGCCCAGCTTAGCAGCTTGAAAGCACTGGATTCCACTTTCCCACAGAACTGAGGGCATTGGCAGGAGTAGCGACTAAGCCCAGCAAAGTTATCAAAAGCCCAGACCCATGGCTCCTCTTGGTTCAGGTTTGGTGGCATGCAGGGCTCCAGACATGGCTGCCTCCAAGAACACACTTCCAAAGCTGATGGGTGGAATTCCATAGCTTCAGCCTCCGAGGCCAGACCAGACTAAGCCAAATAGCTTGAGAAAGGGCATATGACCCAGTCCTTTGCTCACCCCCTGCTTATAGAGCATTCTGTCTTGTATAGGAAGTAACATACCAAAATCTAATCAGGTGGAGATTCCCACTCATTATCCACGCAAATTGTTTCAGACGCTGATAGGATTATGGACAAGATTGTGTCATTCTTGAAGGCACTATTGGAATTCCTTGAGTTTTTATTGAATCGGGTAATGGTAGGATGGGATGAGAGGAATGGCCCAGTTTTTGGCAGTTTCCATCCATCATACAAAGTCTTTTCATTTCAGGCCAACATAGACAGGTTATAATAATATATCTAATTCTCTTCCCATATCTGAGAGACATTGTCTTACTGTGACACTGGGACTCAGTGAGTTTGAACCATAGTCCAAGACTATAGAGCTACATCTCGCTGGAGATGGACAGAAATCCTAGGTCCTCAAATAAACACATAAGGTGGGAAAATGAATGAAGGAGTTGTTAGACTGCACTAAGGAAAAGAGAGTCCTATGCCTATTTAAAATGGTATTTTTTTCTCTTTTTGTCTGGATTATGTTCACAAAAGGGACCCTCAAACTGA
>NW_007258511.1:0-574 GCF_000164805.1 Carlito syrichta
TTGTGACCGAGAATTCCATGTGTTTGGATATCAAGAGAAAAGACTCCCATAATATTCTTTGGAAACTGGAATTTAAGATTCTTGGTTCCCCTTCAAAAGACCTCTCCAAAATGTGGAATCATCACAACCCAACATTCCAATACCGACCTGCCTGCCCATAAGAATTTTCTGTAGTTTGGGTCACCTCAATCGAGGGATTTTGTAGTAATATGCCTTTTTATTCTGGGGAACATGATTATGGTCTTCTATGTTCCAAGGACACAAAAGGATTTGTAGAGCCAGATCCTTGATTACAACTGACAAGGGGACCAGAAAGTTCCTGTGGATCTGTAATGACAGATTTAGTGTATCCACGGAGCAATTAACTCTAAAAAATGTAAGGACTCAGAAGCCCAGATTGCTGACTAAATGTTTTCAAGAGGCCCTCTAGGTTCCGGTAAATGAGAACTCCTAGAACCAAATTTCCTTTTCCTTCTCATATAGATGCTGTGATTTTCCCTGTCATGTGGATTTCAAACTCTGTATACAAAAAGACAGATGCCCAGAAGTTTCCTAGGGATGTGGAATCCATGAT
>NW_007258511.1:2084-3121 GCF_000164805.1 Carlito syrichta
CCTTAGTTGTGCCAAGGTACCTAAGGGACTTATACTACCACATACACGTTTACAACTCTCAAGAGGACCAGAATGTAGCTGCAGTCCTGAAAAGACAGATTCATAAAACCCACAACCATAATAGTTCTGAAACATGAGACGAGTTTGAAGCCCTGATTCTTGTTCATCCCGTAGCAAGACACCCTGAGAATTTTTAGGATTTGGGACTAGTGTAAAACAGATTCCTTATTCTTCCTTAGCGAGGTACCGTGTAATGTCCTGTATATGAGGACTCCCTTTCCCCAGAACCCTGATGGGAAACCCTGATTTTTGTTTAGCCCTTAGCAAGATGTTATGTAGATATTGTGATGGAGGAAGGGTGTAAAACAGGTTTCTTATTTCCCCTTAGCAATAGATCGTGTAGATTCTATATATGAGGATTGCTGTTACCTATGTTGCAGCTTCTAAACCCTGATTCTTGTTTAGCCCACAGCAGATGGCCTGTTGATTTTTAGGACTGAGGACTGCTATAACCCCAATTCTTTTTCTTCCTTGACAATGGGCCATGTATTTTCCTGTATATGAGGACTCTCATTACATAAATCCTGCATTGTAACACTGACTCTCTTTTCGCCCAATCCAAGAAGCCCTGTAGATTTTTGGGATTGAAGACTCGTGTAACCCAGATTCCTTATTCTTTCTTAGCAAAAGGTCATGTAGATGCCTTCATATAAGGACTCCATTTCACCAAATTCATGATTAAAACAGCCTGATTCGAGTTTACCCATAGCAAAACGACCTGAAGTTTTTTTGGGATTGAGGACACGAGTAAAGTAGACTCCTTATTCTTATTTATCAATAGGCAGTGACGTTTTCTGTATGTGAGGACTGCCATTACCCAGATTCCTACTCCAAAAACCTGATTGGTGGCTATCTCTTAGCAAGGCACTCTGTACCTTTTTGGGATGAGGACGCATGTAACCAAGATTCCTTATACTTCCATAGCAACTGGTCATGTAGTGTTCTGTATCTGAGGACTCCCATAACTGAAATTACTG
>NW_007258511.1:4490-5695 GCF_000164805.1 Carlito syrichta
GAATTTTAGGACTGGGGAAAGCTATAACTCCGATTCTTTTTCTTCCTTGGCAAGGGGCCGTGTATTTTCCTGTATATTAGGTGTCTCATTACATAGATCCTGCTTTGAAACTCTGATTCATTTTTAGACCTTTCAAAGATGCCCTGTAGATTTTTGGGATTGAGGACTCATGTAACACAGATTCCTTATTCTTTCTTAGCAAATGTTCATGTAGTTGCCTTTATATAAGGACTCCATTTCCCCAGATTCATGCTTAAAATACCATGATTCGTGTTTAGCCCATAGCAAGACGACCTGAAGTTTTTTGGGATTGAGGACACGAGTGACGCAGATTCCTTATTCTTACTTCGCAATAGGCAGTGAAGTTTCGTGTATGTGAGGACTCCCATTACCCAGATTCCTACTCCAAAAACCTGATTCATGGTTACCTCTGAGGAAGACGGCCTGTAGTTTTTCGGATTGAGGACTCATGTAACCATGGTTCCTTATACTTCCTTAGCAATATGATGTGTAGTTTCTTGCATAGGATGACTCCCATTACCCAGCTTCCCACTTCACTCTGCAGGATGCTGAGACAGTTCCTGGTGATCGAGAATACCATATGTTTGGATATCAAGAGAAACACTCCCATCATGTTCTCTGGAAACTGGAATCAAAGATTCCTGGATCCCCTTCACAAGACCTCCCCAAAATGTGGAATCTTCAAAACCCAACATCCCAATTCCGACCTGGCGCCCACAAGAATTTTCTGTAGTTTGAGGTCTCTTCAATCGAGGGAGTTAGTACCAATATGCCTTTGATTCTGGAGAACATTATTATGGTCGTAGATCTTCCTAGGACACAAAGGGATTTGTATAGTCCGATCCTTGGTTACAACGAACAAAAGGACCAGATAGTTTCTGTGCATCTTTAATGACAGATTTATCATATCCACGGAGCAAGTAGCTCTGAAAAATGTAGGGACCCAGAGGCCTGGATTGCTGATTAAACCTTATCTAGAGGCCCTGCAGATTCCGGTTAATGAGAACACCTAGAAACGGATTTTCTTTTCGTTCTCAGCAAGATGCCCTGATTTTCCCTGTCGATGTAGATTCCAACCTCTGTATACAGCAAGACAGATGCCCAGAAGTTTCCTAGGGACATGAATACCATGAATCCTAGTTACATTTAAAAATACGTACTAAACATTTGGCAACTGCAAAACC
>NW_007258512.1:0-3713 GCF_000164805.1 Carlito syrichta
GGCGTCTGCTAAGAGCTAAACACGAATCAGGGTTTTTGATGCATGAATCTGGGCAAATGGAGTCCTCATATACAGGCAATTACATAGCCTTTTGCTAAGAAAGAATAAAGGAATCTGGATTACACGTGTTCTCAATCCCCAAAAAAACTGCAGGGTGCCTTGCTAAGGGCTAAACAAGATTCAGGTATTCGAAGCAGGAATGTGGCTTATTGTCCTCATTACAGGAAACTATGCGGCCTCTTGCTAAGGAAAAATAAGGGATCTGTTTTAAACGGTTCCTCAATCACAAAATCTACATGGCGTCTTGCTAAAGGCTAAACAAGAATAAGGTTTCAAAATAGGAATCTGGGGAAAGAGAGTCCTCATATAAAGGACACTACACAGACTCTTGCAAAGGAAGAATAAAGAATTTGAGTTACAAGAGTCCTCAATACGAAAAAAATTCTCAGGGCGTCTTGCTACGGGACAAACAAGAATCAGGGCTTCAAACTCCCCTCATGCTGTGAAGCTATTTGGCATGTGGATATTACGAATCAGTTAAATCAGGACTCCAGCAACATTCTGGCTCCCTTGATAATTGTAAATGTGTATCTGGCCCTACAAGTCCTTTAGGTTCCTCGGGACAACTAAGGTCAGGTTGCAGGGCCAAAAGGATCATCTTGCCTTATTTGGATGTAACTCTGGTCTTAAAATGAACCTTGTAAGTCTTAAACTTCCATTTGTCCTTTTATTTTGAGAAGGACTGAGGGTTTTGCAGTGGCCAAATGTTTAGTAAGTATTTTTAAAGGTAACCAGGAATCATGGATTCCTCAACCCCAGGACCCTTTGGGTTATCTGTGTTTTTGGATAGAGTGTTTCATAATCCACATCGACAGGGAAAATAAGGGCATCTTGCTGAGAAAGAAAAGGGATCCAGGTTCTTGGAGTTCTCGTTTGAAGAAGTGTACAGGACCTGTTGATAAGGTTTAATCAGGAATCTGGCTTCTATGTCCCCACATTGTTAGGGTGTCTTGTACATGGGAAGCAGCAATCTTGGATTCCAATTCCCCCAAGAAACTTCTGGGAGTCTTACTATTGTTATCCAAACAACTTGAATTCTACATCACCATGAAATGTCTAAGTGTCTTGCTGAAAATGAAGCAGGAATCTGGGTAATGGCAGTCCTTATATACTGGACACTGCACTGCCTATTGCTAAGGATGAATAAGGAATCTCGGTGACAAGAGTCCTCAATCCCGTAAATAGAAAAGGCGTCTTGCTAAGGGCTAAACAAGAACCAGGGCTTCGAGAACTCTTCATGTTTTAGAGCTATTTGTTATGTGGATATTACGAATCAATCATTCAGGGACTCCAGCAACACTCTGGTACTCTTGATAGTTGTGAACAAGAATCTGGCACTACAAGTCCATTTAGATACTCGGAACCTCTGATACCAGATTCTAGGACACAGGAAATCCTCTCGGAATTTTTGTATGTCAGCCCTGACTTCATTGTTACCTCATACTCAAGAAACTTCTGTGGCTCCGCTAATCAGAATTAGGACTTTGGGTTTAGATGTTCAAATTTTTAGGAGGTATTTTATGGAGGGAACTAGGAATCTTCTAATCCAGGTCCCCAGGCATATTCTTGTCATCTTTCTATGGGTATACAAAAGTCTGGACTTCCAGGTTAACAGGAAACATCTCGTCATTTTGCTTAGAACGAAATAGGAATCTGGGTCAGTGTGTCCCTTGAAAGTTTCTACACGTGTTACTAAAGAGAAACCAGGAAACTCAGTGTCCATGTAACTTGAAAACATCTGGCCAATTGCTAACTTATCCCTGGCTTAAGACAGTGCTCATACTTAGGAATCGACAGGGACTTTAACTAAATGTTGATCATTAATCTGGGAGTCCTGGTCCCCATATTATTCAGAGCAACGTCCTATATGCATACCACAAATCGGGCATTACTGATCCTCAGGAAAGTATGCGCCTCTTGATAGTTGTAACTGAGAATCTGGCCTACTGGTCCGTTTACTTCACAGATTCCTGAAAGTCCAGATTACACAATCAAAGGATCATCTTGCCATTTGTTAATGTGACCACTGTCTTCAGGTTTACCTCATAGTCTAGAAAATACTGCTAGACATTAGTTTTGGTATTCAGAATATGGGATTAGGGTTCCCACATATTTAAGATGTATTCTTAAGGGGAACCAGAAATCTTGGGTTCCAGGTCCCTGGGAAAATTCTGGCCCTATGAGTATTGGTAGGTAAAAGTTTGGACATCCACGTCACAAGAAAACGTCCGGGTGTCTTTCTGGTAATAAAAAAGGAATCTGTGTTACGGGAGTCCTCAATCCATGAATTATACAGTGCTCCATTATAAGGGCTTATCTGGAATCTGGGCTTCAGTTCTCCAAATTTCTGTAGAGCAACTTGCCACTTGGAAAGGACAAGGGTCATTATAGATTCCCAGAAGCCTTCTGGTTTCTTGATTGTTATAACCAAGAACCAGTCTCTTCAATTCAGTTGGTTTCCTCAGGACAACTAAACCAGATTCCAAGACTAAAAGAATCATCTCGCCATATTTGTGTGTAACACTTCTCTTAAGATGTACCCTGTAATCCTAAAACTTCGTTTGTGCAGCTATTTGATATGGCTGGAGATTTTGAGGTTGCTAAGCATGTAGTACATATTTTTACAGGTAACTAGGAATCACGGATTCCACGTCCCTGGGAAAAAATTGGGCATTTGTCTATTTGCTTACAGAATTTTGGAGTTCAGATTGCCAGGGAAAATCAGGGCATCTAGCTGAGAATGAGAAGAGAATCCGGGTTCAGGGAGTCCTCAATCATCAAAATCTATATGACATCATGTCAAGTTTAATGAGGAATCTGAGCTTGTAGCTCCCTACATTTTTCAGAGCTACTTGCTGGGTGGATACTTAAAATCTCTAATTTCAGATTCAAGACAATTCCTCTCCTCTAGATAGTTGTCACCGAGCATCTGAAACTACAATTCGTTTTGTTTCTTAAGAACATCTTCGGTCATAATCCAGTTCCCCAGGAATCAACTGGCATTTAGCGACAAAATCCCTCACTTCAGGTTACTTCAAAATACCGAAATTTCTTGTGGTCTTGCGGGTGGGAATTGGGATATTGGGTTTAGAATATTCCACATTTTTATGATGTCTTGTTAAGGGGAATCTGGAAACTTGGATTCCAGTTCCCAGGTATTATATGGGAGTCTTTCAAAGGATATCGAAACAACTGGAATTCTACGTTCATCAGGAAATATCACGGGTACTGCTGAGAATGGAGCAGGAATCTGCGTAAAGGGAGTCGTCATATACAGGAAACTACATGGGCTCCTGCTAAGGTATAATAAAGGATCTGGATTACACAAGACCTCAATTCCTATAATGTACAGGGCATCTTGCTAAGGCCTATAAGACTCCGGGCTTCGACATCCCCATATTTTTCAGAGATGTTTCCTATGTGGATATTATGCATCAGTCATTCCAGAAGTCCAGCAATATTCTGCTCCTCTAGATATTTTAAACGAAAATATGGAACTACAAGTCCATTTAGATTCTGGATCCTCTAACAACAAATTCCAGGACACAAGTAATCATCTTGTGTTTTTTTAATGTAAACCCTGAGTTCAGGGTTACCTCATACTCCAAAAACTTCTGGTAGTTCAGCTATTCGGAAATAAGGACCATGGGTTT
>NW_007258512.1:4332-6004 GCF_000164805.1 Carlito syrichta
GGCATTTGTGAGTCACAGTCCCCACATTTTTCAGAGTTAATTCCTATATCCGTACCACAAATGTCTCATTACCAATCACAGGGATCCAGCTGCTCCTCTTCCTAGTTGTAATAGAGAATATGGCCATCTGCTTGGCAATTTTTGCAGGAGACTGAAAGGCCAGATTTCACAACCCAATAAATCATCTCGTCATGTTTAGTGTAATTTGTGGCTTCAGCTTTACCTCCTAATCCAGAAAATACTGCTGGAATTTTAGATTGATTTCGTAACTTGGGATTAGGAGTTCCCACATATTTAGGATGTATTCTTAAAGTGGATCCAGCAAACTTGGATTCCAGGGTCATCCTGAACTTTTGGGCGAATTAATATTGGTATATAAGAGTTTTTACTTCCACATCGTCAAGTAACGTCCGGGAGTCTTACTGAGAACAAAAAGAATCTGGGTTACGTGCCTCGCCAATCCAAGAAGTCTACATGGCCACATTATAGGGGCTAATCTGGAATCTGGGCTTCTAATTCCCCACATTATTTAGTAATACATGCCTCTTGGATATGACAATTTTGTCATTATAGATTCTCAGCAATCTTCTTGTCTTCTTGATAGATGTAACAGAGAATGTGGACCTACAAGTCCATTGGTTTCCTTGGGACAACAAAGAGCAGATTTCAGGACTCAAAAATTCTTATCCCCATATTTGTAGGTAACTCTCATCTTAAGATGTATCTTGTAATCCTAAAACTTCCATTTGTCCTTCAATTCGGATTGGGGCCTGGTGTTTTGAGGTTGCCAAATATGTATTAGGTATTTTTAAGTGTAATCAGGATTCATGGATTCCACGCCCTAGGAAACTTCTGGGCATCTGTCTATTTGTATACAGAGTTGTGGGATCCCCATCACGAGGAATATCATGGCATCTTGCTGAGCACGAAAAGGAAATCCAGTTCTAGGAGTGTTGGGAGCCAACATATGTAACCACACAGCTGAGGCCTATGAAGGCCTATTCAGAAGGTCGCCTGTGAGACAAGGATATAACATCAAGTGTGTACATATGAATAGTAACCAGTGTATTATAAGACAACAGAATTTTCAATATTAGGAAGTGACAGTTTAAAATAAAATCTTATTATATCCTATGAAAAATGCACAGCAGAATTATTTTATATCTCTTTTTCTTTCTAAACTGTTTTTCTTCTTAAGATTTTTTTAGCTGTTATTTCCTGGCAAACTGATTGATTAGCTTTTGTTCCAGTATGTAGTTTCATTTGGGGTTATGATTAGACGTCATAACTGTGATAATAGTTGTATTATGTTGCTTTTGGTCAAGCAGAACGTTCTTGGTTTTTGTACGTGCAGTAACTTTCAGCTTGCTTCAGTCCCCGGCTGTCGTTATGGCAACTGTGCAGTTCATTGTTTTAAGTGGCATGGCAGGTTTTGAGACGTAGGTAGTTTCCATGTAATAGGCAATCAGATTTAGGTTTTAGGTTAAAATTTCATTGAATTAAGTTTTATAGAACATAGAGTAAGTTCATAATTTTTATACTTATTAGTACTAATGATAAGGTTTGTAATAGATTATAGTAGGATAATAGTTGTATTAGAATTTAGACATGATATTATAAGATAAGTAATTAATAAAGTATAGAAGATAATAGTTTAGATATTTGAAATTTA
>NW_007258512.1:6702-8696 GCF_000164805.1 Carlito syrichta
ATGATTTTGCAGTTGCCCAAATGTTTAGTGAGTATTTTTAAATGTAACCAGGAATCATGGATTCCTCATCCCTAGGAAACACCTGGGCATCTGTCCTTTTGGATACAGTGTTTTGTAATCCACGTTGATTAGATGTTGCATCATGTTTAGAAGTTATTTTTGGGAAGGCACCAGGGTTTTGGATTCTAAGTCCACAGGAGCATTCTGGAATCTTTCTATTTGGAGCCACGGGTCTGGACTTCCAGGGCACTGGGAAACATCCGGTATTATTGCTGAGAATGAAACAGGAGTCTGAGACACTCTGTCCCAAGAAAGCTTCTACTCATGTTACCCATGTGGAGCAAGGAAAATCAGTTTCCATGTGACCAGGAAATTTCTGGGAAGTTGCTAATTTTTCCTTGGCTTAAGGAAGTTTTCATAACTAGAAGCCTACAGGGTTTTTCTAAATGCTAATCAGGAATTTGGGAGTAACAGTCCCCACATTTTTCGGAGCTAATTCCTATATCCGTACAACAAATCTGTCACTACCAATCACCAGGAACCAGATGCTCCTCTTCTTAGTTGTAATAGAGAATCTGGCCATCTGCTTGGCTTTTTTTGCAGGAGTCTGTAAGGCGTGATTCCACAACCCAATGAATCATCTCGCCATTTTTAGTGTAATTTCTGGCTTCAGGTTTATCTCCTAATCCAGAAACTACTGCTGGAATTTTAGATTGATTTCATAGCTTGGGATTAGGAGTTCCCACATATTTAAGACGTATTCTTAAAGGGGATCCAGCAATCTTAGCTTCCAGGGCCCTCGTGACCTTTTGGGCAAATAAATAGTGGTATATAAGAATGTTTACTTCCACATCTCCAGGTAACGTCCGGAGTCTTACTGAGAACAAAAAGAAATTGGGTTACTTGGCTCGCCAATCCAAGAAGTCTACCTGACACATATAAGGGCTATCTAGAATCTGGGCTTCTAATTCCCCACATAATTTAGTGCTACATGCCTCTGGATATGACAATTTGTTATTATAGATTCTCAGCAACCTCTGGTCTTCATGATAGTTGTAACCGAGAATGTGGAACTACAAGTCCGTTGGGTGCCTTGGGACAACAAAGAGCAGACTCCAGATCCTAAAGAATCTTATTGCCATTGGTAGGCAAAACTTGTCTTAAGATATAACTTGCAATCCTAAAACTTCTGTTTCTCCTTCAATTCCGATAGGGGCTCAGTGTTTTCAGGTCGTCAAATATTTATTAGGTATTTTTAAGGGTAATCAGGATTCATGGAATCCACGCCCTAGGAAACTTCTGTGCATCTGCCAATTTGTATACAGAGTTCTGGGATCCATATCACGAGGGAAAATCAGGGCATCTTGCTGAGAACGAAAAGGAGATCTGGTACTAGGCGTCCTCATTCACCAGAATATACAGGGCCTCTTCATGAGGTTTAATCAGCAATATGGGCTTCTGATTCCATATATTTTTTAGAGATACTTGCTCCGTGGATACCCTAAATCTGTCATTAGAGATCCCCAGGAACTGTCTGGTCCTCTCTATAGTAGTAATCGAGGATCTGGACCCACAAATTCTCTCGTGTCCTAGGAACAGCCACGAACATAATCAGGTACCCCAGGGATCAAATGGCATATTGGTCCAAAATCTATCGATTTATGTTACCTCAAACTACAGAAATTTCTTGTGGGCGGGCTGCTGGGTATTGGAACATTGGGTTTAGAAGATTCCACATTTTGGGGTGGTCTCATTAAGGGGAACCAGGAATATTAGATTCCAGTTCACCAAGAACCTTATGGGAGTCTTTCTCCTGATATCCAAACAACTGGAATTCTAGGTCACCAGGTAATGTCTCAGCGCCTTGCTGACAATGAAGCAGGCATATGGATAATGGTAGTCCTCATGTACAGGAAACTACATGGCCTCTTGCTAAACAAGAATAAGGAATTTTTGTTGCACTTGCCCACAATCCCTAAAATCCACAAGTCCTG
>NW_007258513.1:0-1190 GCF_000164805.1 Carlito syrichta
CTGGAAACTACACATCATATTGCTAAGGAAGTATAAGGAATCTTCCTTATATGAGTCCACAATCCCAAAAACTACAGGCCATCTTCCTAAGACGTAACCATGAATCAGGTTTTTGAAGTAGGAATCTGGGTAATGGGAGTCCTAACATAAAGGAAACTTCACTGCCTATTGCTAAGTAAGAATAAGGAATCCGCTTACTCGGGTCCTCAATCCCAAAAAGCTTAAGGTCTTCATGCTATGGGCTAAACATGAATCATGGTGTTTTCGAGCATGAATCTGGAAAATGGAGTCCTTACTTACAGGCAACTACATGACCTTTTGCTCAGAAAGAATAAGGAATCTGCGTTTCACGTGTCCTCAATTCCAAAAATCTACAGAGCATCTTGGGAAGTTCTGAAAAGAATCAGAGTTTCGAAGCAGGATGTATCTAATGAGAGTCCAAATGCAGGAAAATACGCAGTCCCTTGCCAAGTGTGAAAAAGAATAGGGGTTATAGCAGTCCTCAGTCCTGAAAATAAACAGGCCATCACTGTGGTCTAAACAAGAATCAGGGTTTAGAAGCTGGATCATAGGTAATACCAGTCCTCATATGCTGAATCTACATGATCACTAGCTAAAGAGAACTAAGAAACCTCTTTTACACGTTTCCTCCCTCACAATATCTACATGACATGTTGCTAATGGCAAAACAAGAATCAATTTTCCAGAGAGTATTCTGAGGAACGGGAGTCCGCATATACATGACGTTACACGGCCCCTCGATAAAGAAGAATAAAGAATCTGCGATACACTAGTCCACAATCCGAAAAATACTCAGGGCGTCTTGCTGCAGTAAAACAAGAATCAAGACTTTGAGCTCGTCTCATGTTTCAGATATATTTGGTTTGTGGGTATTATGAATCAGTCATTTCAGGACTCCAGCAACATTGTGGTCCCCTTGAGAGTTGTAATAGGGTATCTGGTAGTATAAATACCTTAAGTTCCTCAGGACAATGAATGCCAGATTCCCGGAAAAAAATTATCATATTGCCATATTTGGATGTAACTTTGGTCTTAAGGTGAACTTTGTAATTCTTAAATTTCCGTTTGAACTTTACTTGTAGAGGACTCGAGGGATTTTCAGTTGCCAAATATTTAGTACGAATTTTTAAAATGTAACCAGGATCTATGGATTCCACGTCCCTAGGAAA
>NW_007258513.1:1908-2693 GCF_000164805.1 Carlito syrichta
AGAATCAAGCTTTCGACACATGTATCTGAGAACAGGAGTACTCATATACAGGTAACTGCACAGCTGCTGCTAAAAATAAGGAATCTGGGTTATACAAGTCCTCAGTTCTGAAAATCTACAGGTCATCTTGCTGATGGCTAAAGAAGAATCAATGATTCGAGGCATGAATGTGGGTAATAGCAATCCTCATATACAGGAAACTACATGGCCGCGTGCTAATAAAAGAGAAGAAATCTGTTTTCCACGGTTCCTCTATCAAAAAATCTGTATGACTTCTTACTAAGGGCTAAACAAGAATCAGGGTTTCGAAACAGGAATGAAGGAAAAGACAGTCCTCACATACAGGACACTACATGGCCTCCAACTAAGTACGAATAAAGAAACATTGCTGTACGCGCCCTCAATCCAAAATATTCCCAGGTTGTCTGGTATGGGACAGAGAAGAAACAGATCTTTGAGCTCCCCAAATGTTTCATAGGAATTTAGCATTCGGCTATTATGAATCGGTCATTTCATGACTCAAGCAACATTCTGGTCCTCTTAAAAGTTTTAAATGGATTTGGGCACTCCAAGTCCTTTAGGTTCCTCAGAACAACAAAGGACAGATTCCAGGACAAAAAGAATCTTCTTGCCATATTTGGATGTAACTCTGGTATTAAAGTGAACCCTGTAATTCTTCCCTTTCCGTGTCTCTATTTATTTTGAGAAGGGACAAGTGTTTTGCACTTGCCAAATGTTTACTATGTACTTTTAATGGTAACCAGGAATCATGGAATCCACGAACG
>NW_007258514.1:0-5244 GCF_000164805.1 Carlito syrichta
GCACAGAGGGCACCTGGCACCCGCAGGAGACATTCAGGATGAGGCGCTCATCATTCTTGTATCTTTTGCCGTAATTGGTCAAGTCCAGCTCTGACTCCTCAGGGTTGAAGAATGGCCAGGCTTCTCAGTCGCTACCTTAGTGTGCACGGCCTCATTGGGCGGCGTGCAGATCGCCAGCTTGTTGCGCCTGCACGGGCGGAGGACGTCGCCTGCCACCTGGTGGAACTGGAGCCTTACGCTGATTCAGGGCTTTGAGGCAACGCAGGATGAAGTGTCGCCATACTACCTCTCGTTCTCCACGGAGAGGGCCACAGCCGTGAAGGTGGCGGTGCTGGACCCGTGGGACACCGTGGGGTCGTTCAGCTTCCCTCTCGCTGAGGTTCTCCAAATACAGGCCCAGGACCACGTTCGGCCTGTGGCTCCGAGATGCATTTCAACGCCTTGACCTTCTCATCACTGGCATCGCCGGAGTCGGTGGAGGTGGGCTTCTCCCTGGCTACCAGGCACGGCATCTTCAGGCGGGGGGCCTGCATCACATCCTGAACGACCCCAAATTCATCGAAGCAGCTCCTCGGCGCCGAAGGGCTCCTTGAGGGCGAGGATGACACAGGCGACGTTGTCCTGGTTCCAGATGGAGTCGAAGATCCTGTGGCAAATCTCAGCACCATGAGGTTCTGGACTATCTCCTTACCCACGTAGTGGTCGACGTGGTCGATCTGGTCCTCCTGGGACAGGGAGGAGATGTGGTTGGACAGCAGGTCCGACCCTACACGTCCCTTCCACAGGGCTTCTCCACAATGATGCGGTTCCAGCCTATCTGGCTCATGCAGGTCTCCTGGATGTTCTTGGTGAAGGTAACCCCTAGGGAGTAAGGAAGCTGACTCTGAGGTTGACAAACTTATTTTCCTTTAAACAATGAGCCTAAAGTTACAGATTTCCTTGATGGTATCCAGAAGTTTCTTCAGCCAAAGGGCAGGAGCAGCTTAGATCTCTGGAGATCCCATCTCCCATATACCTTGCTGTAAGCTACCTCCATAATGGTTTACTGTTCAGGGGTCGGTAGCCAGTGGTCACAGAATTTGCTTTACAGGTGGACACTCTGTAGTAAAACCTAGGACTTGTGTTTGAGATGCTTTTCGACTTTGCTCTCTGATGGGTCCATGACGCTACCAGGACCCAGAATGCACTACCAAGAAACTGACCCTGCCCGTCATGTGATCCCCCTCCCAGAAACTGGCTTTGGGCAGCAAGAGAGTTTCAATATCCCTACAGCATCATCCCCAACCAGTCAGCAGCACCTGATCTTTAGCACTCTGCCCACCCAATTATTGTTTTAACAAATTCTTACCTAAAGTTCTTGGGGAGGCAAATTTGAGAAATAGCTCCAGTTCTCCTCATTCAGTTGCTTTGTGATTATTAAAACTCTTCCTCTATTGTGATCCTGCTATCTCAGCGCACTGGGTCTTTTCTAAAAGAAAGAACAACAGGCATTAGAGCCCTGTCAGACTATACTGTGATAGAAAGCATCACAGTTAAGATGCTTTCTTTAACCATCCACCAATTACTGGCTTACTAGATAAGCATTCTTATTCTTATTTTCTAAATAACACGATGACTATAACACACAGAATCCTCAATGATATTCGCTCAATTTCTAATTATCCCAAGGAATTCAGCTATAAGTTGTTACATGTTTCTCTTAACCTTGATTTTGACCACTTACTGTCATTATGATATTTAATTTTAGTTCATATAAACCTATAAAATATATGTAAAAAAGAAAAAGCATTGTTAGTATAAAGGTATATTAAATGATTTAAAAAGACTTCACAGAGGTCACATGAAATATAAAATAAAATTAAGAGTATTGAATTATATATGTCAAAATATAAGTTTTACAAAAATTTACAAAATGATGTTTTAAATTGAAATTAACAAAACTATGTTATTTAACTCATAATGAAGGGCACTAGTAAGAGGATAGCACTATTTCCACAAGCATTAAATTTTTATAAGTAGCCGGGCTCGGTGGCTCAGCCTGTAAGCCCGCGCCTTTGGGAGGCTAAGGTGAGTGGATTGCCTGAGCCTGCAGTTTCGAGATCCACTTTGGCAGCGAGACCTCATCTCTACAATAAATCAAAAAATCAGCTGGGCATGGTACACATGCCTGTAATTCCAGCTCCTTGGAAGGCTGAGGCGGAAGGATCACAGGAGCCCAGCAGGTCGAGGCTGCGGTGGCCGGGAGCGGCCACTGCACTCCAGTCTGGGCAACAGTGAGACTCCAACTCAAAAAAAAAAAAAGAAAAAAAAAATTATAAGTATTTTAAAAAATAATGCAAATTGCTAAGTTAGTTATAAAACTGGGTCAATCCTCTAAGGAGTATCAAAACCATACCTTTTATAAAAAATCTTTTGATTAGCTTTGTCATATATAGAACCTAATCAAATAGCAAACAGCAAAGTCAAATCATATTTTCTTAATATTTGGAAACTACTTCGGTGGGGCCCATTGTATGATGTTTCCCAGTATGACATTTGAAGAACATGCTACTTTCTACTCATTTTCAAGTCTGGGATATGTTTTGCTAACACATGTAGGAGAGGTAAGTTTAAATTGGCGTGGGTGGATAACAATAAAAACATAGAAGGAATGTACAATCAGATTCTTCTTCACAACAATCTCTAAAATCTGACTTTATTTTAAGGAAACGCAAAGTCAAAAATTTAAACTGTGGTGTATTTAGTATATATAAAGCTAACACATCCTTTAGAAGGACACATACTCAAATAAGAGATCTCAGCATATACCAGAAGGCTAGATACTTCAGATGTTATAGACTGAAATAATATTTTTAAATAGATGTGTATTCATTTCATGATTTATTGGTTGCTAAAAACTTCCATGTCCAGACACAGAAAGGTAAACAACCTTTCACTGTATTAGGGCAATGAAGAGTTGGAAAAATTTCAAATGTGTGAGATTTTTATATTAATTATATTTTCTTAATTTTTGAAGTCTTGACCATTTAATAGTTATGTGCCATTCACTGGCAAGGCAACAAGAGTTTTGACCCTGTTTCCAATTAGCTGTGTGGATTTTAGTAAGTCATTTTATCTGAACAGTATTCTAAAGTCAATGCTAAATTGAATTCTGTAATCTTGTATTTCTAGATGCTTCAGCATACTTGATGGTAATAAAGGGAACTGTCATTAAGCTTTAGGGTAATGTATACTTTCTAAAGGGTTATTGACTTCGTTGCAACATTCCGCATTTCTGAGCTTCAGGTTCCATCTCTTTAAAATTGATAAATAATTATATGCATAACAGATATGTTTTGAAGATTATCAAAATGCATGCTGAATAACTGCTAACTTTAAAAATCCCTATTTCAATACTTCACTAACATAATTAATGAATTAAAATAAGTGACTAAATTATCATTATCACAAAATTCAAAGCAGAAGAAGTATAGCGTATATATTGTTATACACAATTTTCAACCTGCATTTCTGAGACATACTGAGAATTGCTTAGGTACTTACTGATCTAGGACAATGACTTCTTGGAGACACTCGTTCCCACTCATTCTTGATTACTTGAGGATGTTAATCTCGAAGTTTTCTTTTATCCACATATCAGTTTTTTTTTTTTTCACTCAAATGGATTTTTCTTGTGGCATTATATAAAACACCTTACAGAAATGAGAAATGGGTAACAAATAGAATCTTTAGATGGATTTTAAATGGTTCAGATTAATGAATTCCAATAATAACAGAATGTTAAATTGAAGAACATGAAGACTAATTGGATAGAGACAATAGGATTGTGAGGGTGATGGAAATCAGCTGAATTATAAAATAAATAGTCTGACGTTTTCAGGACACAAAAGTAAGTATAAGAACTTGAATGAAAAACGTTATCCACAAGGGATTTTCCTATTTTCTGAAATATTTCAATATATTATCTTAAATTATGTGAAAGGATTTTGTTGTGAATTCTTTAAACTATTTCAAATGATTCAAGTTTACCAACAAAATATGTATATTATGTTATTCAAAAATGTTATTGTATTTGAAAATAAACTTGGATTTATTTTTATGTCCCTCTGCCTACAAAAATCTTCACCAAGATTTATATGACATGTGGACAAATTGTTTGAATGTTTAAAGAAAATTATTTGTTCCTATAATATTTGTTTATTGATACATGTTTTGACTTCAAGGTGGATCTTTTCTCTTGACAACATAAAAGTACTTCATATGGTTTAATGATTGATATACATAGTCTTATTTGGAGGTGCATTGATATGTTTATATTCAATTTTTGGAAATTAAACCTAAAAGAAATTTTAGTAATCAATGAAAACCACCTCTTTCATTTGATAGACACGAGTCCAGAGATGTGAAACCACAAATCATGCACATTTTTGAGCAAAGTGTCCAGAATGCAGATATTCTTGCTGTCTGTTGAATGTTTACAGTAACCTGTTCTTGTCATGTGCAAGGACATTTTATTTTATTTATTTATTTACTTTTTTTTTTGAGTTGGAGTCTCACTCTGTCGCCCAGACTGGAGTGCAGTGGCCGCTCCCGGCCACTGCAGCTTCGACCTGCCAGGCTCCGGCGATCCTTCTGCCTCAGCCTTCTGAGTAGCCGGAATTACAGGCATGCGCTACCACGCCCGGTTGATTTTTTGATTTATTGTAGAGATGAGGCCTTGCTGCCCAGGCGGGTCTCGAACCTGCAGGCTCAGGCAATCCACTCACCTCAGCCTCCCAAAGGCACGAGATTACAGGCTGAGCCACCGAACCTGGCTACAAGGACATTTTAAAAGACTGTCATTGATATGCAGATATAGCAGATAGAAAGTATGCCCTCAAAATTCCTACAAAACTCAGACTTCTGTCCTATAATGAAATGAAATTCCTAGGGCATTTCCACGTGATTAAACTGAATTTATTCCAACTTTTAGATATGATTTCTAAAACCTGAATGTAGGTCTTTTCACTTATTCATCTTAAACTGCAGCTTTTAATTTTTAGTCATCAATGATACTGAAGTCTATTTGAAATCTAATTCTGTTTTCCATCATAATTTATCCCTCATGTTAGAAAATTAGAGGAGACTTCCGGCAAGATGGCGACGGAGCAACCTGGTCTGTGAAACCCTCTGCAAAGGAGAACTGCAGTGGGTCTCTGGCTCTCTCCCCGGGGGCTGCGGACTCCCAACATTGCAGCCTGCTTT
>NW_007258515.1:0-913 GCF_000164805.1 Carlito syrichta
TGGTCCTCTTGTTAGCTGTAATCAAGGATTTGGCCCTAGAAATCCTGGTGGTTCCTGTGACCATAATCGACCATAATCATAATCCAAAGAATCAAAAGGATACATTGGTACAAAATTTCTCGATTCAGGTGACCTCAAAGTACAGAAAATTCTTGTGGGAGGGCAGGTAGGAATTTGGGTTTTTGGTTTAGAATATTCCACTCTTTGGGGAGGTCTTGTGAAGGGGAACCAGGAATCTTGGATTCCAGTTCCCAAAGAACATTATGGACGTCTTTCTCTTGATATTCAAAAAAATGGAAATCTCGGACACCAGGAACTGTCTCGGCATCCTGCAGAGTGAAGCTGGAAGCTTGGTAATGGAGGTCGTCAAATACAGGAAATTACACGCCAAATTGCTAAGGAAGTATAAGGAATCTTCCTTATATGAGTCCTCAATCCCAAAAACTACAGGCCGTCTTCCTAAGATGTAACCACGAATCAGGTTTTTGAAGTAGGAATCTGTGTATGGGAGTCCTCACATAAAGAAAACTTCACTGCCTATTGCTAAGTAAGAATAAGGAATCTTTGTTACTCCGGTCCTCAATCCCAAAGAAGCTTAACTCATCTTGCTATGGGCTAAACACGAATCATGGTGTTTTCGAGCATGAATCTGGAAAATGGAGACCTTATTTACAGAAAACTACATGACCTTTTGCTAAGAACGAATAAGGAATCTGGGTTACACGAGACCTCAATCCCAAAAATCTTAAGAGCATCTTGGAATGTTCTAAAAGGAATCAGAGTTTCGGAGCAGGATGCATCTAATGAGAATCCTAATATACAGAAAAATACACAGTCCCTTTCCAAGGAAGAAAAGGAATCGGGTTATAACAGCCCTCATTCCTTAAAATCAACAGGTCATACACTGTGGGCG
>NW_007258515.1:1861-2808 GCF_000164805.1 Carlito syrichta
AAGCAATTGGAATTCTAGGTCACCTGAAAATATCTTGGCGTCTTGCTGAGAATGAAACAGGAATTTCAGTAATGGGAGTCCTCATATACAGAGCACTACACGACCTGTTGTTACGGAAGAATAAGGAATCGTGGTTACATGAGACCTCCATCCCAAAAATATACAGACTGTCTTGCTAAGAGATAACAACCATTCTTGATTTGGGATTAGGAATCTGGATAATGAGAGTCCTCATATACAGAAAACTGCATTGTCTTTTGCTATAGGAGAATAAGGAATCTGGTTTTCACGTGACCTCTATCTCAATAAAACCTCAGGGTTTCTTGGTAAGGGCCAAACACCAATTTGGGTTTTTGAAGCATAAACTAGGGAAACGAAATCCTCATATACAGGCAAATACACTCTCTTTTCCTAAGAAAGAATAAGGAATGTGGGTGTCATGTTTTCTCAATCTCCAAAAAAATATACGGCGTCTTCCTAAGATCTTAACAAAAATCAAGCTTTCGACGCATGTATCTGTGAACAGGAGTACTCATATACAGGTAACTGCACGACTGTTGCTAAAAATAAGGAATCTTTGTTCTACGAGTCCTCAGTCCTGAAAATCTACAGGGCATCTTGCTGATGGCTAAAGAAGAATCAGGGATTCCAGGCATGAATGTGGGTAGTAGCAATCCTCATATACAGAAAACTACATGGCTTCTTGCTAATAAAAGAGAAGAAATCTGTTTTCCACGGTTCCTCTATCAAAAAATCTACATGAATTCTTACTAAGGGCTAAACAAGAATCAGGGTTTCGAAACAGGAATCAAGGGAAAGAGAGTCCTCACATACGTGACACTGCATGGCCTCCAACTAAGAATGAATAAAGAATCATGGTTGTACGCGCCCTCAATCCAAAAAAATTCCCAGCTTGTCTGCTATGTGACAAACAAGAAACAGATCTG
>NW_007258515.1:3711-4501 GCF_000164805.1 Carlito syrichta
TCGGGTCCTCAAACCCAAAAAAGCTTAAGTCATCTCGCTATGGGCTAAACACGAATCATGGTGTTTTCGAGCATGAATCTGGAAATTTGAGTCCTTATTTACAGACAACTACATGACCTTTTGCTAAGAAAGAACAAGGAATCTGGGTTATACGAATCCTCAATCCCCAAAATCGGCAGAGCATCTTGGAATGTTCTAAAAGAATCAGAGTTTCGAAGCAGGATGTATGTAATGAGATTCCTAATATACAGGAAAATACACAGCCCCTTGCTAAGGAAGAAAACAAATCGGGCTTACAGCAGTCCTCAGTCCTTAAAATCAACAGGCCATCTGCTATGGGCTGAACAAGAATCAGGATTTAGAAGCTGTAAAATAGGTAATAGCAGTCCTCATATGCAGAATCTACATGATCTCTAGCTAAGGAGATCTAAGAAATCTCTTTTACATGGTTCCTCCGTCACAATATCTACATGACATCTAGCTAATGGAAAAACAAGAATCAGGGTTTCCAAACAGGACTCTGGGGAAAGGGCGTCCTCATATACAGGACATTACACGGCCACTCGGTAAACAAGAATAAGGAATCTGTGATACACTAGTCCACAATCCGACAAATTTTCAGGGTGTCTTGCTGCGGTATAAACAATAATCAAGGCTTCGAGTTCGTCTCATGTTTTGGTGTTATTTGGCTTGTGGGTATTATGAATCAATCATTTCAGGACTCAAGCAACATTCTAGTCCTCTTGAGAGTTGTAATTGGGTATCTGGTAGTACAAGTCCCTTAGGTCCT
>NW_007258516.1:0-3807 GCF_000164805.1 Carlito syrichta
AATCTGTCATTAGAGATCCACAGGAAATTTCTGGTTCTCTTGTAAGTTGTAATCAAGGATCTGGCCCTACAAATCCTTTTGTGTCCTAGGAACATCTACGACCACAATCATCTTCCCCAGAAACAAATGGCATATTGGTACAAAATCCCTAGATTCAGGTGATCTAAAACTACAGAAAATTCTGTGGGAGGGCAGGTCGGAATTGGGATGTTGGGTTTTGAAGATTCCACATTGTGGGGAGGTCTTGTGAAGGGGAAACAGGAATCTTGGATTCCAGTTCTCAAAGAACATTATGGGAGTCTTTCTCTTGATATCCAAACAACTGGAATTTTCAGTCACCAGGAACTGTCTCGACATACTGCAGAAGGAAGCAGGAAGCTGAGTAATGGGAGTCATCATATACTGGAAACTACACGGCATATTCCTAAAGAGGCATAAGATATCTTGGTTACATGAATTGTCTATACCAAAAACTACAGGCTGACTTCCTAAGAGGAAACCACGCATCAGGTTTTGAAGCAGGAATCAGGTAATGGGAGTCCTCACATACAGGAAACTTCACTGCCTATTGCAAAGAAAGAATAAGGAATCTGCGTTACTCGTGTCCTCAAACACAAAAAACCTTCAGGTCGTCTTGCTATGGCCTAAACATGAATCAGGGTGTTGTCGAGCATGAATCTGGGGAAATGGAGTCCTTATATAGAGGCAACTACATGACCTTTTGCTAAGAAAGAATAAGGAATCTGGGTTACACAAGTCCTCAATCCTAAAAATCTACAGTGCATCTTGGAGAGGGCTAAAAAAGAATCAGAGTTTCAAAGCAGGGTCTATGTAATGAGAGTCCTGATATTCAGGAAAATACACGGCCCTTGCCAAGGAAGAAAAAGTATTGGGCATATAGCAGTCCTCAGTCCTAAAAATCAACAGGCCACCTGCTGTGGGCTAAACAAGAATCGGGGTTTAGAAGCTGTAACATAGGTAATAGGAGTCCTCATGTACAGAATCTACACAATCCCTTGCTAAGGAGAAAAAAGAAACCTGTTTACATCGTTCTTCCATCACAATATCTACATGACACCTTGCAAAGTGCTAAACAAGAATCAGGGTTTTGAAACAGGATACTGGGGAAAGGGGGTCCTCATATTCAAGACACAAAACGGCTCCTCGCTAAGGACAAATAAAGAATCTGTGATACACTAGTCCCCAATCTGAAAAATTCTAAGGGTGTCTTGCTACGGGATAAACAAGAATCAGGGCTTCGAGCTCATCTCATTTCGGAGCTATTTGGTTTGTGGGTATTACGAATCAGTCATTTCAGGACTCCAGATCAACATTCTGGTCCTCTTGAGAGTTTTAAATGGGTATCTGGTAGTACAAGTCCCTTAGGTTCCTCGGGACAACTAAGGCCAGATTCCCGGAAAAAAAGTCTCTTCTTGCCATATTTGGATGCAACTATTGTCTAAGATGAACTTGGTAATCCTTAAATGTCCGTTTGTACTTTCTTTTGGACAGGCGCCGAGGGTTTTGCAGTTGTGAAATCTTTAGTACGAATTATTAAAATGTAACCAGGAATCATGGATTCCACGTCCCTAGGAAACATCTGGGCATCTGCATTTTTGTATACTGAGTTTTGGAATTCACATAGACAGGGAAAATCAGGGCATCTTTGCTGAGAACGGAAAAAGAATCCGGTTCTTGGAGTTCTCAATCACCTACATCTACAAGGTCTCTTGTTAATGTTTTTCAGCAATCTGGGCTTCTACGTCGCCACATTTTTAGGGTGTTTTTTGAAACGGGAACCAGGAATCTTGGGTTCCAATTCCAGAAGAACTTTATGGGAGTCTTTCTCTTGATATCCAAGCAACTGGAATTCTAGGTCACGAAGAAATGTATCGAGGTCTTGCTGAGAATGAAGCAGGAATTTCAGTAGTCAGAGTTCTCGTATACAGAAGACTACATGACCTGTTACTAAGAAAGAACAAAGAATCTTGGTTACACAAGTCCTCCATCCTACAACTCTACAGAGCGTGTTTTTAAGAGATAACCACCAATCAGGTTTTCGGTGTAGGAATCTGGATAATGGGATTCCTCATATACAGGACATTGCACACATTGCACTGTCTATTGCTAAGGAAGTATAAGGAATCTGATTTACACGTGTCCTCAATCACAAAAAAACTTCAGGGTGTCTTGCTAAGGGCTAGACATGAATTTAGGTTTTTGAAGCATAATCTAGGGAAATGAAATCCTCATATTCAGGCAACTGCACGGAATATTCCTAAGAAAGTAAAAGGAATCTGGGTGACATGTGTTCTCAATCCGCAAAAAAACTACACAGCGTCTCCCTAAGGGCTGAACAAGCATCAGGGTTTTCACGTATGTATCTGGGAATGGGAGTATTAATATACAGGCACATGCACGGGTGTTGCTAAAAATAAGGAATCTGGGTTATACGATTCCTCAGTCCTGAAAATCTACAGGGCATCTTGCTGACGGTTAAAGAAGAAAAAAGGGATTCGAGGCATGAATGTGGGTAATAGCAGTCCTCATATACAGGCAACTACTTGGCCTCTTGCTAAGAAAAAAGAAGAAATCAGTTTTACACTGTTCCTCTATCAAAAAAATCTACATGCTGTTCTACTAAGGGCTAAATAAGAATCAGGGTTTTGAAACAGGAATCTAGGGAAAGAGAGTCCTCATATACAGGACACTACACTGCCTCAAACTAAGGAAGAATAAAGAATCTTTGTTATACGAGTCCTCAATCCAAAAAATTCCCAGGGTGTCATCTATGGACAAACAAGCAACAAGGCTTTGAGCTCCCCAAAATGTTTCGGAGCAATTTAGCATGCGGATATTACGAATAGTCATTTCAGGTCTCCAGCAACATTTTGGTCCTCTTGAAAGTTGTAAACGGATATCGGGCAATCCAAGTCTGTTAGGTTCCTCAGAACAACTAAGGCCAGATTCCAGGACAAAAAGAATCTTCTGGTCATATTTGCATGTAACTCTGGTCTTAAGTTGAACCCTGTAATCCTTCACCTTCCGTTTCTCCTTTTATTTTGAGAGGGGACAAGGGTTTTGCACTTGCCAAATGTTTAGTACGTATTATTAAAGGTAACCAGGAATCATGGATTCCACGTAACTAGGAACCTTCTGGTCATCTGTCTTTTTATATACACATTTTGGAATCCACATCGACAGGGAAAATACAGGCATATTGCAAAGAATGAAAAGGTGTACGGGTTCTTGGAGTTCTCAATCGCTGATGTCTACAGGGCCACTTGATACGGCTTAATCAGGAATCTGGGCTTCTAGTTCCCAAAGTTTTTAGGGTTTAATGTTAAAGGGAAGAAGGAATCTTAGTTTCAAAATCCCTAGGAAGCTTCTGAGAGTCTTTCTTTTGATATCCAAACAACTTGAACTCTCCATCTCCAGGAAATGTCCCAGTGTCTTGCTGTGAAAGAAGCAGGAGTCTGGGTAATGGCAGTCCACATATATAGGAATCTGCACTGCCTGTTGCTAATGATAAAAAAGGATTCTGGATTACATGAGTCCTCAATCCCAAAAATCTACAGGACGTCTTCCTAAGGACTAAACAAACAACCAGACTTCGAGCACCCCCATGGTTTAGAGCTGTTTCCCATGTTGATATTACAAAACATTCTTTCCAGAGCTCCAGCAACATTCTGGTACTCTTGATAATTGCGATCGCGAGTCAGCACTACAAGTCCATTTAGATATTCAGAACCCTCTGAGGCAAGATGCAGGACACAAGTAATCATCTCGGATTTTTTGTATGTAAGC
>NW_007258516.1:4401-7345 GCF_000164805.1 Carlito syrichta
GATTCTTTTTGGTATTCAGAATATGGGATTAGGGTTTCCCACATGTTAGGATGTATTCTTAAGGGGGAACCAGCAATCTTGGACTCCAGATTCCTGGGAAACTTCTGGAGGTATGAGTATTGGTATGTAAGAGTTTGTACCTCCACTTCTCCAGAAAATGTCTGGACGTCTTCCTGATAAATAAAAAAAAGGAAATTGGTTTATGGGAAGCCTCAATCCATAAATTCTACAGGGCTCCTTTATAAAGACTTACCTGGAATCTGGGCTTCTAGTTCTTCAAATTCTTCAGAGCTACTTGACACTTGGAATTGACAAGTGTCATTATAGATTCCCAGCAACTTTCTGGTTGTCTTGATTGTTGCAACCAAGAATATGTCCCTTAAATTCAGTTAGGTTCCTCAGGACAACTAAAGCCAGGTTCCTGTACTGAAAGAATCATCTCGGCATATTTGTATGTAACTCTTGACTTAAAATGTACCCTGTAATCCTAAACTTCCATTTGTGCATCTACTTGATTTGGGCCTGGGATTTTGAGGTTACTGAATATGTTGTACATATTTTTGAAGGAAGCCAAAAATCACGAATTCCACGTCCCTGGAAAACAGCTGGGCATTCGTCTATTTTTATACAGAATCTTGGAGTGCAGATGCCAGGGAAAATCAGAGCATCTTACTGAGAATGAGAAGGGAATCTGGGTTCAGGAAATCCTCCATAGCAAAAATTTATAAGGACTCTTGATAAGGTTTAATGAGGAGTCTGGGCTCGTAGGTCCCTACATTTTTCAGAGCTACTTGCTATGTGGATACCTAAAATCTCTCATTACAGATTCCCTAGAAGTTTGCAGTCCTCTTGACAATTGTAATCAAGGATCTGGGCCTACAATTCCGTTTGTTTCTTATGAACATCTTTGGCCATAATCCAGTTCCCCAGGTGTCAATTGGGATTTTGCTACTAAATCCTTCGCTTCAGGTTGCCTCAAAATACAGAACTTTCTCGTGGTCGGGCTGGTAGCATTTGGGATATTGGGTTTACAATATTCCATATTTTGACAATTTCTTGTTAAGGGGACCATGGGAACTTGGACTACAGCTCCCAAGTACCACATCTGAGTCTTCTAATTGATATCCAAACAACTGTAAATCTACGTTCATCAGAAAATATTGAACGAATTTCTGAGAAAAAGCAGGAATCTGCGTTATGGGAGTCTTCATATACAGGGACCTACATTGCATCTTGCTACAGAGGAATAAGGAATCTGGGTTACACGAGTCCTCACATCCCAAAAAACTACAGGGAGTCTTACTAAGTGATAAAAATGTATCATGGATTTGTCGCACAAATCTGGGGAATAGGATTCCTCATATACAGGAAAATTCACAGCCTCTTGCTAAGGACGAATAAGGAATCTGGGTTAACATATGCTCAATCCTAAAAATCTGCAGGGCATCTTGCTAAGGGCTAAACAAGAATCAGGTTTTAGTAGCAAGAATGTGGGTATTGGGAGTCTTCACACACAGGAAACTACACAATCTATTGCTAAGAAAGAATAAGGAATCTGGTTTTCCTGTATCCTCAATGCCAAAAATCGACTGGGCATCTTGATAAGGGCTAAACAAGAATCAGGATTTCGAAGCAGGAATCTGGGGAATGGGAGACCTCATATGCAGGAAACTACAGGGGCGCTTTCTACAGAAGAATAAAGAATTGGGTTTCCATGAGTCTTCAATTCCAAAATGTACAGGACGTCTTGCTAAGTTCTACAAAACTCTGGACTTCGATGTCCCCACATTTTTCTGAGCTGTTTCCTACTTGGATATTATTAATCAGTCATTCCAGAAGACCAGCAACATTCTGGTCCTCTCGATAGTTTAAATGGTATTATGGCACTAGAAGTCCATTTAGATTCTGGATCCTCTAACGCCAAATTCCAGGACACAAGTAATCATCTCGGTTCTTTTGAATGTGAGCCCTGAGTTCAGGGTTAAGTCGTAGGCAAGAAACATCTGTAGTGCAGCTATTCGGATTAGTAACTTGAGTTAGATGTTGCACCATTTTTAGAAGTTAATTTTGAGAGGGCACCAGGTTCTTGGCTTCCATGTCTACAGGACATTCTGGAGTCTTTCCATTGGGAGCCAAGAATCTGGACTTCCAGGTCACCGGGAACCATTTGGTCATATTGCTGAGAATGAAGCATGAATCTGGGACACTATGTACTCAGAAAGCTTCTACTCATGTTACCAATGTGGAACAAGGAAAATCAGTTTCCATGTGACCAGCAAATTTCTGAGCAGTTGCTAATTTTTCCCTGTTTTCAGGTAGTTCTCAAAACTAGAAGTCTACAGTATATTTCTAAATGCTAATCAGGAATTTTGGAGTCTTGTTCCTCACATTTTTCAAAGCTTATTCCTATATCCATACCACAAATCTGACATTACCGATCCCCAGTGACCTGCTGCTCCCCTTGTTAGTTGTAACAGAGAATGTGGCCATCTACTCCGCTTGTTTGGCAGGAGCCTGGAAGGTCAGATTCCACAACACAAGGAATCATCTCCCCATTTTATAATGTAATTTCTGGCTTCATGTTTTCCTCCTAATTCCAAAACTACTGCTGGAATTTCTCATTGATATTCGAAACCTGATTGTAGGAGCTCCTAAATACTTCAGACATATTCTTAAAGGGGATCCAGCAATCTTGGATTCCAAGGCCCTGGTCACCATTTGGGCATATGAGTATTGGTATTTAATAGTTTGTACTTCCACTTCGCCGGGAGTCTCATTAAGAACAAAAAAACCTGGGTTATGGGAGTCACCAATCCCAGAATTCTACAGAGCCACATTATAAGGGATAATCTGGATTCTTGGCTTCTAAATCCCCACATTGTTTAGGGCTACTAGTCTCTTGTATGACATTTTGTCATTATATATTCTCAGCAACCCTCTGGTA
>NW_007258517.1:1715-17825 GCF_000164805.1 Carlito syrichta
TTATGCTATATCCTATTAAGCTAATACCTCATCAATTAATTCTTTTATAAATCTTATAGTAACTATTATATTTCAATAATGTAGCAAAAGGAAACAAAAGAGCAAGCATAAATTTACTCAACTATGAGTGTATATGTATATATTTTATCCTAACAAGTCTACTCTAAAAATCAAATAGTAGCTGTCACACTCTTGAACAAGGAAATGCATGGCCGCCATGATGGCGGCCATGGGCTGAAGCAGAGTTTCGGTAATTAACAAAACAAAAGAAAATGTTCTGCCTGGCTAGGGGCAGGGCGACAAAACTATCATGGTAATTTAGTTTCTAATCTTAGCCTTAGGGGAAACAGCTTTCGGGAACAAGAGCTGACTACCCAGTCTATCAGGAAATAGAAGTTAAAAAATATCTAGAAAGAAGTAAAACTTAGAAAGACAGAGAAAAATAATTCTGCTGTGCACTCTCCATCAGGCATATTGATATTTACTTATAAGTTTTACTGCCATGTATGCACACTGGTCACTAATCACACGTCAATATTATAGGTATAAGTGATATCCTATGTCAGAGGTGATCTTCCAGATGGGCCTTTACAGGCCTCAGCCATGTAGCTATAGATGTTGGCTCCCAACATTGGGCTTTGAAGCCAGGCAGGCAGTTCAAGTCCCTTCCTTGCCATTTACTGGTAAGTTACTTAACTGCCTAAACCTCTGTTTCTCTGGGTATAAAATGAGGATAACAAGAGTATCTCATGAGTTTGTTGTGGACATTAAGTGAGATAATGCATGGAACTTGCAGGTATGGTGCCTGGAATAAGGGCACACCCATTAACGTGTGTGTGTGTGTGTGTGTGTGTGTGTGTGTGTGTTTGTATGTGTATGTGTGTGTGTATAATTGTGACTCCTGTTAAATTTAGAACTGAAAATATTTATATTATCTAAAATACAGTCAATCAGATTGTTGTTCAGTACAATTTTGAAAATATGTATTTTTATAATTTTTTCCATTATTGTTATTAATAGGAAAAGAGTTTCTTCGGGAAGTTCTCATCTAGAACACAAACACACTCACTTCCCAATAAATACCCCACTGTCTTTTCGATTTTTTTTTGTTAAAATTAACTGAGACCTAAAAACAAAAACAACAGGGGCTCAAACAACAGAAGAGATTGTTTCTCTCATGTAACTGTCTAAAACTAGGCAGTCCAAACCTGGTATCATGGCTCCATGATGCTATCAATGTTTCATCCTATTTCTATCTCTCAGTTCTGTCATCCTTAGTTCATGGAATCAAGTCTCCCTGTTGCACAATGCTTGCTGCCACAGAAGTCATCGGATCCAGATGAAAGCAAGAGGTGGATGGTGATACAAAGAAGACCTGCCATATGAGTTAACTCACCATTTAAGAAGCTTTCCTGGAAGTCCCACCAGTAATTTTCACTTCTATCTCATAGGCCAGAATTTAGTCACCTATCTTTATAAGAAAGGCTATGAATACAGGGATGAGGGGAGTGGCAGCAAAAAACAGAATTTATTTATAAAAAAGTTTATTTATTCTCACATGTTTAAACTTCAGTCACCTCCAAAGTACTCTCTGTTTGATGCAATGCACCTAGCAAGATGCTTTTCCACTGCTCAAAGCAGTTTTTGAATTCATCGATTTTGATGCCGTTTAGTGCTTCTGCTGTTTTTTGTTTCACTTTCCACATTGGCAAAACATTTCTCTTTAAGGACTTTTTTCCACCCAGGGGAACAAACAAAAAAAGTTGCTCAGAGCCAACAGGGAGAGTGGGCAAGGGGGTCATGCCAATTTTGTTTAAAACTGCTGAACGCTCAGCACAGTGTGGGCAGGTGCATTGTCATGGTGGAAAAAACCAGTCCCCTGTTTGCCACAGCTCAGGACGTTTCTTTCACAAATCATGCCTCAACCTTCTTAAACTTTCTGATAAAAACTTTGAATGAAGCCAGGCTCGGTGGCTCAGCCTGTAATCCCGCGCCTTTGGGAGGCTGAGGTGAGTGGATTGCCTGAGCCCACGGGTTCAAGACCTGCCTGGTCAGCGAGACCTCATCTCTACAATAAATCAAAAAAATCAGCCAGGCGTGGTAGTGCATGCCTGTAATTCCAGCTACTCGGAAGGCTGAGGTGGAAGGATGGCCAGAGTCCAGCAGGTCGAGGCTGTGGTGGCTGGGAGCGGCCACTGCACTCCAGTCTGGGTGACAGAGTGAGACTCCAACTCAAAAAAAAAAACAAAAAAAACTTCGAATGACCATTTGATCCAGAGAAACAAATTCTGAGTGCACAATCCCTCCCACATCAAAGAAACAAATGATCATTGCTTTTACATTTGACTTAACTTGTGCTTTTTTGGGTCATAGGGAAGTGGCAGTTTTCCAGTGGCTAGATTGCTCTTTTGTTTCAAGGTTGTAGCAGTAGTACCAACATTCATCTCTGGCTATGATTTTGGAAAAAATTCAGGGTCAATTTCCAACTCCCCTTCAAAGCATGGCAAGCAACCAAGCAACTGTCTCTTTGTTCATGCATGAACAAGCAAGGTAAAAATTTTCAGATAAAATTCACTGGCAGGAACTCCATGACACCCCAGTCAGTTCCACAAGTTTATCAATAGTCTGACGGTGGTCTTCCAAAATGACTTGATGAATTCTTACCAAGTTTTCTTCGGTTCTGCTGGTCAAAGGAAGCCCAGAATGAGGTTAATCATCCGATATTTCACCTGGTTTAAAATGAGAAAACCATTCGTAAACTTGTGTTTTACTCAGAGCAGTATCTTTGTAAGCTGCCTGTAGCATAACAACCATTTCTGCTGCACTTGTCCCTGACAGAAAACAAAATTTCATTGCTGCACATTGTTCATGTACATCATCCATCATGAAATGGGCAAATGCATTGAAACAACTGCCAAAAAAAAAATTCATTCTCACAGCAACTCTAGCTGGTAGGGTAGGCTGATGCCAATGGGCTCCTAGAACACTTACCTAGCGGGGGAAGCCTGTACTACAAGGGGCCTGCCCTCCAAAAGATCATTCTGGTTTTGGGGGGTTCCCCCTTGTATATAGGTTTTAGCTGGTTGCGTTGCTACCCTCAACAAAATTAGGACTCCGTTGGCAAAAAAAAAGGTGAAAATTCAATAGGCAACCAGCAGATATAGCCTCAACCTTCTTACAATTGTCTTTCATATAATCATGTACATAATACGTTATGCTTTTATGGTTAAAAGGGTGGTCTCAAGAATATCCGAGGAAAAGAGATACATTTTGCATCTTTTCTTAGTCTCCAAACAGAAATACTTTGGGCATTCCTCAAAAGTCTAAAAAAATTAATTGTATAATCTGCTAAAATAGCCTCCTTTGTTTTCATCTTCTGGTTTAATCAAAGTTTCCTGTCAGTTTGAAGCAGCAGTGAGCTATGATTGCGCCACTGCACTCCAGGCTGGGCAACAGAGCAAGACCCCTTCTCTAAAAAAATAAATAAATAAGAGTTCCTGTCACATATATTGAATGCCTCCTACATTTTTTGGTTTTTGTTGTTACTACAAGCTCATGCCACATTCTAGCTTCAACTTGATTTAACGATGAGACCCATGTGTCTGAGATAGAGGTGAGGCAGGGAAAATAGTGGGTTACACACACAGCTAACACTGTGATGCTTTGTGAAGTATTTAAAATCCAGGAGACTGTTGACACTGACTTATACAGTGCTTCATTGGCTCCAAACTGAGTAACAGTGTTACGATACAAATAGAATTCTGTTTCTTAAAAAAAATTTATCATTGGATGTCATTCTCACAGTGACACTTCCAAAGACAAAGGACTAAGAAATGTGAGTTAGAAGAAAGGAGCCATATGTGAATTAGATCCATGTGAATTTTCAGTCTCAGTGTTGCAATACGTGGCAGAATTCTGTACTCACACTTGGGGTAGCAGGTGTACGGAGCCACCCATGGGAGCTCAGTTCAGCCATGAAGAGTGAGGTTACCCAAAGCAATATCATCTCCTTGGTGCATGCTGTGCCCTCATGAGACCTGAAGGCGGACACCAGGACAGACCCACCCTGAAGCCCCACTAGAAGGCTTTCCAGCTGACACCCTGGTGCCAAACCATTCATTCACTCAGCATGGCTTCTCTCTGGCTCTGTGTTCTCTTCCTGGATTCAGGGTAAACAAGGCAGTACCTGCCTCCTAGAGCTTATGAAGTGCACGGTGCAGGCAGACAAGTGCTATGATGGGTTCATAGAATGGGGAGGAGGGGGGAACAGGACAGGGAAAGCCATCTGGGAAATAGTCCTTGGAGCAAGTGACTTGCAAGCTGAAGGATAAGAAGGCAACATCCAGATTTGGAGGGGGTTGGGCCCTGGAGAGAGCAGGGGTCCTCGTGAGTAGAAAGTATAGTAAGGACCAGGACAGAGAGAGAGATGTCAGAGATGAACACAAGGCATGGAGAAATGGTGGTGCCATCCCAGGAATCTCCACTGGTGCTGAGATGGACCAAGGTGTTACATAAAAGCTTATTGCTTTGATTTTTTTAAATGTCTACTTTGTACTTAGGGGAGCCAGGAATTTAGCAGACATTCTGAATTCCCTGAACTCCTGTCTTAGTTCAACTGTGAAGTCTCAGGGTTCATGGAAATACATTGCCTGGGCCAGACTAATGCATCATCTGGATTAGGGATTGCCAATTTTCCCTTCTTTTACTGTAGTTTATTGTTAATGATTAATTTGTTCAAGAAACAATAGTCATTGAGCACCTACTATGTACCAAGCGCTGAGCCAAGTGCTAAAAAAACAAATGTAACAGGATGGTAAGATGGTACCCTCTTGTCTTGGCCTCAGCTAAGGTACCAGAGAGACTCCCACCTGCTAAAGAGAAATTCTAGAACACCTGATAAGGCTTGCAGAAAAGGTGCTGAAAATCGATTTTGAAGGTTAGGGTGGATGTTGATGTGTCTGAAAGAGACAATTTACTTGGAGAAAGATGGAGTCATATTCCTGAACTTTACCCACCTCCTCTTGGGGAAGAGAGGAAGGGAGTGGGAGAGGGTGCACCCCCATTACCTCGAGCCAGTAAGAAGGGCTGTGGGAACTGGAGGTGGGGAGAGGTGAGGTAGGGGAGGCATTATTGCTTACAGTGAACTGAAGGCCCTCTGAAGAACCCATGTAAACATCCCCGAGGGGGCAAAAAAATCACAGATCCCCTTTTTTAGAGAGCTCTGTCACCCAGGTTGGAGTGCAGTGGTGTGATCGTAGCTCCCTGTAACTTCAAACTCCTGGACTCTAGTGATCCTCCTGCCTCAGCTTCCCAAGTAGCTGGGACCACAGACACACGGCACTGTGCCTGGTTAGCTTTTAAATTTCGTGTAGAGACAGGGTCTCGCTATGTTGCCCAGGCTGGTCTCAAACTCTTGGGCTCAAACAATCCTCCCACCTTAGACCTCCCACAATGCTGCAATTACAGGCATGAGCCACAGTGCCCAACTGAGAAAGAATTGTGTTTAAGGATCATCCCAGTGCAGGTAATTTAAGACCATTCCTCCTTTGTTCTGGTTCTCACTCTCAATGACCCCCTCCCACCCTGGAAGGTGAGAGGTGCCTGGTGGGGAAGCCAAGGAGGAGAGAAACAAAGTAAGGAAATAAGAGAAAAGCCGACCTCATGGTCGATTCCTCACCCCCTACTCCCAGTTTTAGGCTTCTCAGCCACATGTGTCCAAGCTCTGGGAGTGGGGAAAGGTTTTATAGGAAGTCTAACATCGTAGTTGTGAAACTGGACTAGACATTTCAGTATGAAACCAAGACTAAGTGACAAGAGTGTTCTCTGGGCATAAATCAGGCCTCTGAGTGGTTTTAAAGAGAAAAGCAGCCTCGGCAACATAGCAAGACTTTGTCTCTATAAAAAAAAAAATTAAAAAATTAGCCGGGCATGGGGGCACATGCTTGTAGTCCCAAGTACTTGAGAGGCTGAGGCAGGAAGATTATCTGAGCCCAAGAGGTCGAGGTTGTGGTGAATCATGATCATGCCACTGCACTGCAGCCTGAGCGACAGAGTGAGACTCCAACTCAAAAGAAAAAAAAAGACAAAGAAAGAGAAAAGAATAAAGTGCTTTCAGCATGTCCCAGTTGAACTCTGGTCTTTCATGATGACACAAAGGTGTGTAGCACACAAGATTGGCCTTCCAGAAGCACATAAATCTAACAGGGAAAAGTGGCTCAAAGCAATTACAACACAGCATCCTAAAAATGAAGGCCATTGTGGGACATATGGTATAAAGAAGGTGGAAGACTTCAAGTCTTCATAAATGCTGAAGTAGGGTTGCCAGATAAAATGCAGGACACCCAGTTAAAACCAAATTTCAATAAACAATGAAAAATTTGGGGGCTACGTATGTCCTGTATGATACTTTTCTGTGCTAAATGTGTAAGGCTGTGTTCAAGGGACAGAGGTGGCCCTGAAGCCCCTCTTTTTGACCTCCTCTGTCCTTGTTGTTCTTGTTCCTTGTGGACATTGGGTCCGCTGACTTGCCTGATCCCCCACGGATGGCTGTCATACCTGCCACCCATCCACTGTTATTTATAATTACCTCACAGAGAAATGGTGAGGCTCCAAATGAGGTCATCCAAATAACCTCTTTATGCTGTGCATCTCCAATGCCAACCTCTCTCCCTATGCTCCAGAATTATACCCAGCTACCTACTCAGCCCCTCCATGTGATAGACAGCAGGCAGCTCCAATAGGGCATTTCCCAGACAGAGCTCCTGACGCCCAAGCCACTTCTCCAAACCTCATGCTTAAGCTAATTGTGCCTTTCCCATCTTAGCTAATGGTGCCTCCTTATCAGATCCAGGCATCATCTTTGGGTTAACTCTCCTCTCTCCCTACATCTAAGACATTGGCCAGGTCTACCTCTATATATTTTCCAAATCTAGACACTCTTACTTATGTCTATCATCAGCGTCCTAGTCCAAGTCCCCACCCTCTGTTCTCCTTCAAAGCTTCTTTCTGCTTCTTCCTCCTAGTCTAGTCTCTACTGCTCCTCTTCCCTTTGTCCTTGAATGGCATCCATACCCTTGATCACACACCTACAAGGACCTGCATTCCCTTCCCTGCCCGTTCCTCTCATCATCCCATACCCATCCCTTTTATTAAAGGCACTTTGACTGCCCTGACTGAGGTCTCCCCCAGGTGCTTCTTCTGTGGGAAACTCTCCTGGGATTGTCACATAACTGGCTCATAGTCACCATTGGATCCCCACTCAAGTGTCCTTTCCAAGAGGCCTCCCTGGCCACCATTTGCAAGGCATCAGCCTTCACGCATCACTTCCCTACTCATTGCCTCACCCTATTTCCCTCTTAACTGGTCATCTCTACCCAAAACTGTCTCAGTTATCTACTTCCCAAGCAGCAGTCAAAATCCCCAGTGAGGTCAGTTAATTTCTATTACCTCCCCCTAAATCCAGCTAACTTGTCACTCTGTCAGAAGAGATTATTATATTCTGATGGGATTTGTTATTTACAAGGCCATGCTGTTTACTACTGTCCTTATAAAAATATTTGTAAAATGGTTTCAGTTATTTGCTTCCAGTTTCTTTCTTGCTATGAAGGTTATGTTTATCAGTCTGAACACTTTCAGGTTATTTTATTTTTTCGAGTCAGGTCTCACTCTGTTATCCAGGCTAGACCTCCTGGGCTCAGGTGATCCTTTTGCCTCAACCTCCCAAGTACCTGGAAATATAGGCATGTGCCACACCCAGCTAAATTTTGTATTTATCATAGAGGTAATGTCTTGCTATGTTGCCCAGGCTGATCTCGAACTCCTGGGGTCAGGTAATTATCTCACCTCAGCCTCCCAAAGTGTAGGGGTTACAGGCATGAGCCACTGCACCCAGTTTTTGTTTTGTTTTGTTTTCTGGTTTTGTTTTGTTTTGTTGAGTCAGCATCTCATTCTGTCACCCAAGCTGGAGTACAGTGGCATGATCACTGCTCACCACAGCCTCAACCTCGTAGGTACAGGTGATCCTTCTACCTCAGCCTCCCAAGTACCTGGGACCACAGTCATGTGCCACCATGCCTGGCTAATTGTTTTATCTTTATTTTTGTAGCAATTAGGTCTCCCTATCTTGCCCAAGCTGGTCTCAAACTCCTGGACTCAAGCAATTCTCCTACCTTGGCCTTCCAAAGTGCTAGTGTTACAGGTATGAGCCAACTCACCCAGCTACTATTCAGCACTTATTACAGTAACTTACCAAAATCTATAGATAAACATGACTTGGGTTTTTTCTCTCAAGTTTTCCTCACTTTAGATTCAATTTATACCTCCCCCCAAAAAACCATGCAGTGTTCCTATATTGATAGGCTGATGGATGGATAGCTAAATAGTTTTTTAGTGTCTCTACCCTATAGATATCAGATTTCTATGTCCACATAATAAGAAAAAAATATATACATGTCTCATCACTAAAATATTCATCTTTTTCAGCTTTCCTTTACAAACTTTGCTTAGTTTTCTTATTTTATGTACTGATTTTCAGTCATTTCTTATTTTATGTACTGATTTTCAGTCATTTTTTTCAGTAAACTGTCCGACTTTCATTCCTGAAACATTCCCAATTATACTCCATGTTATAGAAAGTGCTTCGCTGAGTCAGTTAGTTTTCATTTCACATCTTCCTCTTTTTTCCTCATTCAGAAATTACCATTTTGTTCTTAACGAGGTGCATGTAAAAATGTTCAGTCCTCCTGCTGTGTCTTTTTTTGGTTTCTTTTTCAGTTTCTGTTAATTAATTTTCATATCCTTAAGATGCATTTTAATTATTTGCTCATCAACCTTAATCTGTTCAGCATAAGATATCATTAGAGTAAAAAAAAATTCCTCCCGTGTTCACTCATTGAAAGGTAATAAAGAGTCTATTACTTAGGGAACCACATATTCAGCCGGTGCCAAAAAATGTATACACATTTTAAGTATGACATTTGCTCAAAAGAAACGTTAATCACATGAATGCTAGCATCACCATGTGACAGGAAGGATGGTCAAAGAAAATGGTGCAAGCACGGTTGAGTAAATGTCATAGTACACATTGCTACTGTAATTTAATTTAACTTCAAAAAGTAATACATAGATAATATCTCTTAAAATGTGTATACATATGCTAGATCCTCTCCTGGTTCCTTGAATCAATCTGAGTGTAAGGCAAGAAGCCCTCTACAGCTATTACCACACAGTCTGGAGTAAGCACCCAGCTGCTAGAGCTCTAAGTCACTCAACACTTGGAAATGTCCTTCCTTCTTTGGCCAAATCAATAAAAATATCACATGTATTGATTTATGATTTTCATAGATTTTGCTGCCCTAGAACTGTATATAACCAAGCCACTCTTCAGCCACAGTGCGGACACGTTCTCAGGTCCTCCTGAGGATGGGTGGACACAGGCTTAAATCCTCAGTTTGGTTCGAGAATAAATCATCTTAAATATTGTACTGAGCCAGTAGTGGTGGCTCATACCTGTAATCCCAGAACATTGGGAGGCAGAGACAAGAGGATTGCCTGAGCCCACGGGTTCAAACCAGCCTGGGCAACATGGCAATACCTTATGAGACCAGGTCTCTACAATAAATAAATAAATAATTAGTCAGGTGTGGTGGTGTATACCTGTGTAGTTCCAGCTACTTGGAAAGCTGAAGCAGAAGGATTGCCTAAGCCCTGCAGGTTGAGGCTGCGGTGGTTGTGAGCGTGCCACTGCACTCCAACCTGGGTGACAGAGTAAGACTCTGACTCAAAGTAAATAAATAAATAAATGTTTTACTGAGTTTGGCATTGTCAACAAGGCTTTTTCCCTCTTAGCCTACAACTTAAAGGGGTGTTTTTTTTTTCCTGTCTAATCTAATTGTGTACTTACTTGAGAAATTCCAGAGTCTGTTACAGAGGCTGAATAACAGAGTATAGAGACCACATGGCAGAATTTTATATTGTTTAGAGGTCTCCTTAAGGTGATTGATCTATAACCTGGCTGCAATTGAGACGGCATCAGCCAGCTCTCTAAGTGGACAACAATTCAAGGTAACCATCAAAGCAAGATCTACTTCCTGTGCTGCTCCCAAATACTCCTTGTCTCATTTTCCCCCCCTTTAAAATCCCTTATTCTCAGGCTAAAGTTTTGAAATATTTTTCTTTTTTGAGGCATAAGCCTGGTCATTTCCCCTTCTGCAGTCTTTTCAAATAAAGTCACCTCCCTTCCACTACATCCCATGATTGTTCATTTTGGTCTGCAGGTGACGAGTAGCTGAGCTTGCTGTCTGCAACAAATTCTATAACAGTACCCCAAATTTAAATACTTGGGAGTTGATTTATTTTTTAAAAAAATGCAGGACTTGTACATTGAAAACCATAGAACATTCTAGAGAAAAGTGAAAGAAGACCCAAATAAATGGAAGGATATACCATATTCACAGACCAGAAAATTAAATATTGTTGTCAGTTCTCCCTAATATGAAGCATGGATTCGAGGCAATATATTTTAGAAATTTACAAATCTATTTAAAAATGTATATGAAAATGCAAAGGACCTAAAACAACTAAAAACAACCTTTTTTTTAAAAAAAGAAAACATCTAGAAGACTTACACTACCTATTTCAAGACTCACTTTACTACAGTAATCAAAGCAATATACTATTGGAGTAGTAACAATAAGTCAGTAGAACAGACATAGACCCACATATATGACCAACTGATATTTAAACGTTTTTAAGAAATAGGGTCCCACCACATTGTCCAGGATGACCTCGAACTCTTGGGCTCAAACCACTCTCTGACTTCAACCTCCTGTGGAGTTGAGACCACAGGTACACCCTACTGCTCCCAACTCATTTGATTTTTGATGAAAGTGACAAGTAATTCACTAATTATTTTCGACCATTAGTGCTGGAACATTTGGATATCCATGTACCAAAAGAACTTTGAACCATACCTCATTGTCGTTTGCAAAAATTAACTCAAAATGGATCATAACTGTCAAAACTAAAACTATAAAATGTCTAGAAGAAATATCAGGAAATATTTGTGACTGTGGTTTGAATTAAGATGTCATAGATGGGACAAAAAATACATACTATAAAAGAAAAAAGTTGACAAATTTAACTTCACCAAAATTTAAAACATCTCTTCTTAAGAAATTAAAAATGCAAGATAAATATTAGGAGGAAATATTTACAGCACATATATTTGATAAGGAAATATTTCAAATATAAAAAATTCTTCCAAGTTAATAATGTCAACCTGGTTTTTTTTAATGGGCAAAAGATTTGAATAAATAAACCCACTACATTGTAGGGAGTTTCTTAAAATAGTGAGGTTCAGCTCCTCGACTGCAAACTATACAAAGTAGAAGCTGATTTCTCTATCACATTGTTATGAGATGCCAGGAATAAACAGCCTAGTGCTGATATGGTGACTCTGTTTTGCTGGAGTCCCTGGATCTTTCTGCTTGTTGCTTTTCTGCCTCTAGAGTGTTGATCATGTCCAGATGGTCCAGAATTCCTCTCATCACATCCCATCTCTCTTGGGAAGACATACAGGGCAGCAGGAAGATGTGGCCCCAGGAGTTTCACACAGCTTGCCTCAACTGGTGTTGCAGGCATGCCATTCACAGCCACACCCAACTGCAAGGACAGGCAGGAAGTGTACCTTTAGCTGCATGTGACCATCTGATAATCCAACTCATAGAAAATGGATATGGAAGACAACCCATGGCAATCTCTGCTATAGAAGCCACCCATGGTCCATGTCACACTGGACACCGCCCATATCATGCCTCCTGCATGCCCCAGGGCAGCACTGTCACTAGGTGGTGTGGATAGGGGTGATACCCAGTGTCATGGCTACATGACACAGCTGAATTTCTACCCAGAACTAACCCTGCTGATCTTTAAGAAACAGAAAGGCCTGCGGACAGAAGTTCCGCATTTGACCAGCTAAAACTGATAGGATTCAAGATGGCAACTCACTTGGCCTCTGAAGAACCTCTACCCTCCTTATAATATGCTTTCCATACTAAATGACACACCCCTCGGCTGCCATGACAGGAAACATCAGACCAAAAATGAAAAAGACATGATCCAAAATATGGGAATCCCTACCCATTCCCGGAAAAATCAGAATTATTCTTCCCCTTGCTTTTAATGTCCTACCCCTTCATTAAAGACACTTGTATCTTAACCTCCTCACCACCCACTCAGTGAGAAGTTGATTTGTGAACCATATTCCCATTTCTCCATTTTATGGTCATAGAATCAAAACTTGCCCTGTTTGACCACCACTTTTGGTTTTATATATTGGCTTGGTGACAATGGACAGGAAAGAACTCCATTTGGGGGCAAAACCAACTTTATCAGTAACAGTAGAAATAACAAAAGGAGATTATGACATAGCATCATGTCACACAACTTAAAACTTAGAAGTCCTTCTGCCATTTTTGGCACCAGGAATTCCCCACTGACAGCCCCAGTGTCTGCCTGTCTCCTTCCTCCACCCTCTCCCTTGATGTCCTTAAATGATACCTTCTCTCCATTTTTCCAACATCCCCTCTCTCTTTCTCTTTGGGGTCAAGTGAAGGAATCCCAAGTTCTTCTCACTTTCTCATGCAGAGCAATTTAACTCTTATTTTTTAAAACATTGATTGATTGCTTGATTGGTAGAGATGAGGTCTCACTATGTAGTCCAGGATGATCTTGAACTTCTGGACTCAAGGGATCCTCCTCCCTCAGCCTCCCAATGTAATGTCTCCCATTACAGACATGAGCTACCATACCTAGCTTTTAAAAACATGTATTATCCAGGTTAGGGTCAGAAGTCTACCCATGAATCAAAACAGTCTTTTCCCTAATAAGAATCTCACCTTCCTCCTTACCTAGTTGTCCTCTGTTTTTCTTCTCTTTACATCTGCATCATGGAGTGGGTGGAAATGTAGAAAAAGTATGCCAGAGAAGAGAAAAATCCTTCAAATAGCCTGAAAAGAGAACATCTTTCTTTACTATCATCGTTATAAAAAGTTCACTTTTCCATGCACCTTGGGAGTTCTTAATATGCCCTTTGACTACTAAGTAAAGAAGGAAATGTTAATTTTTTTTGAGTTGGAATCTCACTGTGTCACCCAGGCTGGAGTGCAGTGGCACACTGCTGACGGCCACCCCAGCCTCGACCTTCCAGGCTCAGGTGCTCCTTCCACCTCAGCCCTCCAAGTAGTTGAAACAATAGGCTCATGCCACCACATCCAGCTAATTTTTGTGACTTTTATTATGGAGATGAGGTCTCACCAAGTTGCCCAGGCTGGTCTCGAACCCCTGGGCTCAGGCAATCCTCTCACCTCGGCTTCCCAAAGTGCTAGGATTACAGGCTGGGCCACTGCACCCAGTCAGAAACATCAATATTAAACCTACATATTCCACTCTGTTCGTTTGCAAAGGCTTCCATAGCTGAGGGTCTTCACAGAAGTTTATTCTCTTACAATTCTGGAGGCCAGAAGTCCAAAGTCAAGGTGTCGCCAGGGACTTGCTCCCTCCAAAGGCCCTAAGGGACAATCCTTCCTTGCCTTTTCCAGATCCTGGTGACTCCTGGTGTTCTTTGACCTGGGGCAGCATCACTTCAATCTCTGCCTCTCCCACATGGCCTTCATCGCCCTGTGTCCTCACCTCTCCTTAGAAGGACACCAGTCACCGGGTTAGGGCTCACCCTAAGTCCAGAATTATTTCACTGTGAGATCTTTAACTCATTACATCTGCAGAGACCCTAATAACCAAATAAAGTCACATCCTGAGGTTCTAGATGGGTATAAACTTGGGGGAAGATGCTATTCAACCCGCTATACTTACCATCCTGAAACTTATGGTAGTATTCTTATTATAATTTATATTAAGAATTAAGAGGCTCACTCATAAGCAGACCTTGAACAATTATCATAATACTACAGGAAAGGGATTGGCAGTAATGAGAAACTGCTGGGGGGAGGGGGACACACCTCATCAACAAGGGTATCTATATGATGAACATTCGTCTAACCCTGAATTGTTCCCCACATCTTTAAAATTAAAAAAAGAAGAGGTTTATTTTAAAATAGATATATGCTGTTTATATATTCCCAAATTTTCCAGCAAAGTTTGTGTCTCATTTTTTCATTCATTCATTCATGGAACAAGCATTGGCCATTCAACATTGACATAGGACATAAGACCTAGGAGTTTAGGCCCTTTTAATAAGCCTAAGTATCGTTACTACTCTTGAGTCCTTCATACTGATTTTGTGTCTCACTTTTTAAAAGCAGTCATCTGCCAGAAAGGGAACTTCTTCTAGGTTAGAGTTATTTTCACATGTTAGTTTTTAAATTGAAACAATAGTAAAGTGCACTGACATTTTGTTCCTAGAGCATGTGGAGTAATATTTTTATGATTACTCTGGCAACCATAGAGGCCAGGGCGGCAGGAGGGCAGGAGCAGAAGGGCTGGCATCAGCTTCTGGGTGGTGGAAGGAGCACCTCTCTGTGGCATGTTGGCTCGGGTCATAACTGGACAGGGCCAGAAGTCCAACTATGGCCCAGAAAATGGCCTGGATAACTGGCCTGAGTCATCATCCCATGACTGGAGAATGTGGACAGAATATTTTCTCAAGAAAATGGTGATAAACCAAGGGCTGTAGGAATTAAGAACTGGTACCAAAAAAGAAATGTTTATATGGGGCTAGACAGCCCACCAGCATATAAAGGGCAGTCACTGATGGAACTATTATTTGTAGACAGCAGGTACCTCCATTGCCAAGTCTATAACAACTAATGGGCTGTCAAGGACTTGATCTTGCCAGTAGTACCAGATTCTAAGACAAAGTCTAACCAAGGTCCTACAGTCTCTCCTATCTCTATTTTTATGAAACATGGCCCTACCCTTAATGAGTCAATCTCTGTCTACTGTGGACCAACTATGTGCATAGCACAGATCCAGAGGCTTTGGAAATGCTTTTTATAAAAAGTGTGTTACAGACTCTACTCCAGTCAAAAATTGAATGCAAATGAGAAAAATAAACTTGTGCTTATGTGACCCACACATTTTGCCTACTGAATCTTAAAAATAAAAATAAATAGAAGAAGGAGCTCTTGTGGGAAGGGAGAAAAAATTCCAAAATCTTGTTGAAAGTCAACATATCCTAATAGTTAAGAGTATGAGTTTGGCTTCCTGTGGCCCTGGATTTGAATTCCAACTTTCAGTTGCTAGTTAGACTTCCTTGCAGGCTATTTACTCTTACTGACCCTTTTTTCTACATTTATAAAAAGAATGGGGTGATTTACACCTTGTGGGTGTGTGGTGAGAATTAAAAGATAAAATGTATGACTAGCACCAATATAATATCTGACATATGAAATTCAATACATAGTAACTGTTCCTGTTGCTGTCATTCGTAGATTCAGTCTCATCCTTGTCATGATTTGGGACATGGACTTGAGGTATAATGATTTGGAGCACAGATAGGCTAGGGAGGCTCACCTCTGAGGCCCAGTTCTCCACGCAAGGTGCAGAGATGGCACAATGGAATGGCCATCAATGGCATAAATGACCTAAACATTCAGTCATTAGTTGAGACCTATTTGATGATATCTCTGGCTCTCACCACTTAGCCTAGGATTTCCTGGATTCCTATTACTATGACAGACATGTCATCACAGGGTATAGACCATAGCTTAGGTAGAGTCAGAAATTTGAAAAGGAGGCCACATCTAAAACCCTCTGCCTAAGATTTTCCAACACTGGGAGAAAAAAGTACTGAGTTCAGAAGGCAGTTGCTACTTACAGAAATTTGCTGGTTTCCCCTTGGAGCTTTGGGGTCTTCATTCTGAATCTTGTTAGAGGAGGAACAAATGTTAATATATCTTCTGCTTCAGGTGTGGGTTAGTTGGGAAACAGGATCTAGGTTGGGTCTTCAGGAGAATTATCCAGTGCCTAGATGTGGGAAGTTGGCCAAGAGAAAAGTAAGGTCAACATGTATGTCGGGATGAAGAGTTTGTTCTTCTCTCCTTTGCCAACATCTCTGTAATGTAGCGAAATCAACTTGGGTGACTGTGAAGTTGT
>NW_007258518.1:0-1524 GCF_000164805.1 Carlito syrichta
CTTCTTGAGAGTTGTAATCGGGTAAGTGGTAGTACAAATACCTTAAGTTCCTCAGGACAATTAAGGCCAGATTCCCAGAAAAAAAATCATTTTGCTGTATTTGGATGTAACTTTGATCTTAAGATGATCTTGGTAATCCTTAAATTAAGGTTTGTACTTTATTTGTAGAGGGACTGAGTGATTTGCAGTTTCCAAATATTTAGTAGGAATTATTAAAATGTTACCAGAATCCATGGATCCCAAGTCTTTTGGAAACATCTGGGCATCTGCATTTCTGTACACTGAGTTTGGAATCCACATTGACAGGGAAATTCAGGGCATCTTGCTGTGTACAAAAAGGGAATCCGGTTCTTGGAGTTCTCTATCACCTATAACTACAAAGTCTTTTGATAAGGTTTAATCAACAGTCTGGGCTTCTATGTCCCCACATTTTTAGTGTGACTTTTGAAAAGGAACCAGGAATCTTGGGTTCCAATTCCTCAAGAACTTTATGGGAGTCTTTCTCTTGATATCCAAGCAACTGGATTTCTAGGTCACCAGGAAATATCATGGCGTCTTGCTGAGAATGAAGCAGGAATTTCAGTAATGGGAGTCCTCATATACAGAACACTACACGACCTGTGGCTATGGAAGAATAAGGAAACTTGGTTACACGAGGCCTCCATCCAAAAAACCTACAGACCATCTTGCTAAGAGAAAACCACCATTCAGGTTTTGGAAGTAGGAATCAGGATTATGGGAGTCCTCATATACAGGAAACTGCATTTTCTATTGCTAAAGGAGAATAAGGAATCTGGTTTATACGTGTAATACATTCCAATAAAATTTCAGGGTTTCTGGCTAAGGGCTGAACACGAATTTAGGTTTTTGAAGCATGAACTAGGGAAATGAAATCATCATATACAGGCAACTGCACTGACTTTTCCTAAGAAAGAATAAGAAATGTGAGTGACATGTTTTCTGAATCTCCAAAAGAGTATACGGTGTCTTCCTAAGATCTAAAAAGGAATCAAGCTTTCGTCGCATGTATCTGTGAACAGTAGTACTCATATACAGGTAAATGCACGGCTGTTGCTAAAAATAAGGAATCTGTGTTATGTGAGTCCTCAGTCCTGAAAATCTACAGGGCTTCATGCTGACGGCTAAGAAGGAATTAGGGATTTGAGGCATGAATGTAGGTTATAGCAATCCTCATATACAGGAAACTACATGGCCTCTTGCTAATAAAAGAGAAGAAATCTGTTTTCCACGGTTCCTCTATCAAAAAACCTACATGACTTCTTACTAATGGCTAAACAAGAATCAGGGTTTCGAAACAGGAATCAAGGGAAAGAGAGTCCTCACATACAGGACACTACATGGCCTCCAACTATGTACGAATAAAGAATCATTGCTGTACACGTCGTCAATCCAAAAATTTCCCAGGGTGTCTGCTATGGGAAAGACAAGAAACAGAGCTTCAAGCTCCCAAATGTTTCAGAGAAATTTAGAATGCGGATATTATGAATCAGTCATTTCAGACTC
>NW_007258518.1:2138-3059 GCF_000164805.1 Carlito syrichta
CCCTATATTTCAGAGCCAGTTGCTCCGTGGATACGCTAAATCTGTCAATAAAGATCCTCAGGATCTTTCTGGTCCCCTTGTTCATTGTAATCAAGGATTTGGCCCTAGAAATACTTTTGTTTCCAGGTACCATCTACGAACATAATCATATTCCCCAGAATCAAAAGGTATATTGGTACGAAATTCCTGGATTCAGGTGACCTCAAATTACAGACAATTCGTGTTAGTGGGCAGTTAGGAATTGGGGTTTGGGTTTGGAATATTCCACATTTTGGTGAGGTCTGTGAAGGGGAACCAGGAATCTTGGATTCCAGTTCCCAAAGTACATTATGGACGTCTTTCTCTTGATATCCAAGAAAATGGAATTCTTGGTCTCCAGGAACTATCTTGGCATCCTGCAGAGTGAAGCAGGAAACGGGGTAATGGAGGCTGTCATATACAGGAAACTGCACGTCATATTGCTAAGGAATTATAAAGAATCTTCCTTATATGAGTCCACAATCCTAAAACTACAGGCCATCTTCCTAAGAGGTAACCTCGAATCAGGTTGTTGAAGTAGGAATCTGGATCATGGGAGTCCTCACAAACAGAAAACTAAACTGCCTATTGCGACGTAAGAATAAGGAATCACGTTACTCGTGTCCTCAATCCTAAAAAAACATCATGACGTCTTCCTATGCGCTAAACACAAATCATGGTGCTTTCGAGCTGAATCTGGGAAATGAAGTCCTTATTTACAGGCAACTACATGACCTTTTGCTAAGAAAGAATAAGGAACCTGGGTTACACGGATCCTCAGTCCCAAAAATCTACAGAGCATCTTGGAAAGTGTTTAAAAGGAATCAGAGTACTTTATTTGGACAGGGACCGAGGGTTTTGCAGTTGCCAAATATTAAGTACGAATTATTAAAATGTAACCAG
>NW_007258519.1:0-798 GCF_000164805.1 Carlito syrichta
CAGCCTAAAAGTATAGCTAGCTAGATAATTCTGTTGGCTAGCCAGCTGACTACTTATTTACATCCAACTAGTTGAATCAGCTGGCAAGCCAGGGTGATACATAGGTAGTTAGCTAGTTAAGTAAGTTGGCTACCCACCTGCCTATCTAGTGATGTCAGCTAGTTATGTCTGCTGCCTAGCCAACTCGCTATCGAGTTAAGTCACCTTGTTGAGACAGCTGGTTAGCCAGTTGCTTAGCTGGTTAAGTCAGCTAGTTAATTCAAGTGTCTACCCATCTGGCTAGCAAGGTAACCAGCTAGTTAAGTCAGCTGGTTACCCAACTGTCTAGCCTGTTACATCATATAGTTAAGTCAACTGGCTAGCCCCCTGGCTAGGTAGGTAGATAGCTAATTAAGTCAGCTGGCAAGCCCACTGGCTAGCTAGTTAAGTCTGCTGGCAAGTCAGCTAACTATTCAGCCAGCTAGTTAAGTCAGCCATGTAGTCAGGTTGCTTGACAGCTAGCTATTTAAGTCAGCTATCTAGTCAACTAACTTATCAGCTAGATAGTTAAGTCAGCTAGCCAGCTAACTAGCCAGTTAGCTACCTAGTTAAGTCAGCTAGATAGATACTTAGATCGCTTCATTCTAGCTAGTTATGTCAATCACATAGTCAGCTAACTAGTCAGCTATATATTTAAGTCAGCTAGCAAATCATCTAGTTACTTAGCTAACTAGTGGGCTATCAACTTAGCATGCTGGTCAGCTAACTAGTGGCCATGCTCACTTTTCCATCAGGTCAGGTAACTAGTCGGCTCACTAA
>NW_007258519.1:1716-7613 GCF_000164805.1 Carlito syrichta
GTGAGCTGGTTTGCCAGCTTGCTAACTTAAGTCAGTTGGGTAAGTCAGTTGGCTAGCCAGCTGTCTAGAAATGTAGCCAGCTAGTTAAGTCACATGGCTAACCAGATAACTAACTGGTTAAATCAGCTAGTTAAATCATCTGGCAACCTGTTGTCTAGCTAGTTTAGTCAGCTCGTTAAGTCTGTTGACTATCCAGATGGTTGGCTAGTTAAAATTCTAGTTAAGTCAGAAATTTAGTCATCTGGCTAGCTAGTTATTTCTGCAGGTTAAGTCAGCTGGTTACTTAGGAATATAGCTATATAAACCATCCCTTTATGTCAGCTAGGTAGCTCGTTAAGTCAGCTAGTTAAGCCAGCTGGTGATCTAGGTATCTAGCTGGTTAAATCAGTTAATTAAGTTAGCTTTCTACCTAGTTAAGTCACCTAGTTAAGTCAGCTGGCTAGACAGCTGGCTAGTTGGGTAGCTAGATAGTTATGTCAGCAGTTTACACAGCTGGCTAGCTAGTTAAGTCACCTATATAAGTCAGTTTGCTATCCAGCAGGCTAGCCAGGTAGGTTGCTATTTAACTCAGCTGACTTGACAGCTGGCTAGCTAGTTAAGTCACCTAGTTTAGTCAGCTGGCTAGCCAGCAGGTTAACTATATAGAACGCAATGTAATTCAGCTGACTAGAAAGCAGGCCAGATATTTATGCCAGTGAATTCAGTCAGTTGGCTAGCCAGTTGGTTAGATAAATAGTGAGCTAATTATTTCAGTTGGCTATCCAGCTTGCTAGATAATTAAGTCGGCTAGTTAAGTCAGCTGGCTAGCCAGCTAGCTTGCTATGTAGAGAACTAGTTAAGTCAGCTGGCTAGCAAGCTGGCTAACTAGGTAAGTCAGCTAGTTGAGTCAGCTGGTTTGCCAGTTGGATAGCAGGTTACGTCAACTAGTTAATTCAGCTGGCTTCCCAGCTGGCTAGCTAGGTAACAAGCTACTTATGTCAGGTGGCTAGCCAGCTGGCTAAAAAGTTAAGTCAGCTAGTTAATTCAGCTGGCTTCCCTGCTAGCTAGCTAGGTAGCTAGCTAGCTAACTCAGCTGACTAGCCAGCTGGCTAGCTGGTTAAGTCAGCTAGTTAATTCAGCTGGCCAACCTGCACTCTAGCTACATAAGTCAGCTAGTTAAGTCAGCTGGCCAGCCAGCTGTCTAGCAAGATAATTAGGCTAGTTAACTCAACTGCCCAGGCAGATGGCTATCTAGGTAGTTAGCTAGTTAAGTCAGCTAGTTAAGTCATCAGGCTAGCTAGGAAGCTAGCTTGTTAAGGCATTTAGTTAAGTCAGCTCTCTATCCAGTTGCAAAGCAGGGTAGGTAGTTAAAACGACTGGCTAGTCAGATGGCTAGCTAGTTAATTCACACAGTTAAGTCATCTCGGTAGCCAGCATGTTAGCTAGGTAGTTAGGTAGTTAGCTCAGCTGGCAAGACAGCGGGCTATGTAGGTAGGTAGGTAGTTATGTGAGCTGGCTAGCTATGAGGCTATCTTGTTATGTAACCTATTTAAGTCACCTCGCTATCCAGCTGTGTAGCTAGGTAGCTAGGTAGTTAAGTCTGTTGGCTAGACAGCTGGCTACTTCGCTAAGTCAGTTTGTTAAGTAAGCTGGCTAGGCTGCTGGCTAGGTAGGTAGTTAGGCAATTAAGTCATCTGGCTAGCCAGCTGGCAAGCTAATTAATTCAGCTTGTTTAGTCAGCTGGCTAACCAGCTAGCTAGCTTGTTATTTCAGCTAGTTAAGTCAGTTGTCTAGCCAGCTCACATAACTACAATTAAAAAGCTAGCTATGTCAGATGTGTAGACAACTGGCAGGCTAGTTATTTCGGCTAGATAAGTCAGCTGCCTAGCTACGTAGCTAGGAAGTTATTTCAGCTAGATATGTCAGCTGGCTACGTAGTTAAGTCAGCTAATTAAGTCTGCTACCTATATGATAGCTAGCGAGGGAGCTAGCTAGTTAAAACAACTAGTAAAGTCAGCTAACTAGGCACGTAATTAGCTAGTTATGTCAGCTATTTCTGTAAGCTGGCTAGCTAGTTGTCACCTAGTTAAGTTATCTCGCTTCCGAGAAGGTTAGCTAGGTAGTTAGGTAGTTAAGTTCACTGGCAAGCCAGTGGGCTATCTATGTAGGTAACTAGTTAAGTCAGCTGGGTAGCAATCAGGCATCTAATTATGTCAGCTACTTAAGTCAGTTGGCTATCCAGTTGTCTGTCTAGGTAGCTAGCTAGTTAAGTCTGCTGGCTAACCAGCTGGCTGCTTCGTTAAGTCAGCTAGTTTAGTCAGTTGTCTAGCCTGATGGCTAGCTACGTGGCTAGGCAATTAAGTCAGCTGAATAACCACCTGACTAGCTAGTGAAGTCAGCTTGTTAAGTCACCCTGCTAGCCAGATTGCCAACTATGTAGCTAGCTACTTATTTCAAATGTATAGCCATCTGGCTAGATAGTTAACTCATCTAGATAAGTCAGCTGACTAGCCCACTGGGTAGTTAGGTAACTTGCTATTTAAGTCAACTTGCTAGACAGCTGGCTAGTTAGATAAGTACCCTAGTTAATTCAACTGGATAACCAACTGGATAGCTATGTAGCAAGCTACTTAATTCAACTGGCTAGAAAGCAGTTCAGCTAGTTTAGAGAGCTAGTTAAATCAGCTGGCAAGCCAGCTGGCTAGCTTGTAGTGACCTTGTTAAGTCAGTTGGCTGGCCATATGGGTAGCTAATTAAATCAGCTTGGTAAGTCAACTCTCTGTCCAGGTGGCTAGACAGGTAGAAAGCTAGTTTAGTCAGTTGGCTAGCCAGCTGGATAATTAGTTAAGTCAGCTAGTTTAGGCACCTGTCTGGCCAACTGCGTAGCTTGTTCATGAAGTAGTTAGTTCAGCCTGCTTACCAGTTTCCTAGCTAGTTTAGTTACCTGGTTAAGTCAGTTGGCTAGCCTGCTCCCTTGCTAGCCAAAAAGCTAGTCAATTCAGATGGTTAGACAGCTGGCTAGCTAGGTATTTCAGCTAGTTAAGTCAGCTGGGTAGCTAGGTAGCCAGCTAGTTAAGTCAGCTATTTATGTCAACATGCTAGCTAGTTAAGTTGGCTAGTTAAGTCAGTTAGCTAGCTACCTAGATAGCTAGGTAGCTAGCTAGTTATTTTAGATTGTTGTCATCTGGCTATTTAGGAAACTAGCTAGTTAAGTCAGCCAGTTGAGTGAGCTGGTTAGCGAGTTAATCAGCTCATTAAGTCAGCTGGCTAGCCAGCAGCCTAGTTGGGTAGCTAGCTAGTTAAGTCAGCTGGCTAGCCAGCTGGTTAGATAGGTAGCTAGGTTAAGTCAGTTGGCAAGCCAGCAGGATACATAGGTAGCTAGCTATTTAAGTCAGCTGGCTAGCGACCTGGCTAGTTAAGGATGTCAGCTAGTTCAGTAAGCTGGCTTGCCAGGTGGCTAACCAGTTAAATCAGGTATTTGAGTCAGCTGCCTAGCCAGCTGGCTAGTTGGTTAAGTCAGCTCATTAATTGAATTGTCTAGCCAACTGGCTAGCTAGGTAGCTACATAGTTAACTCAGCTGTCTAGCCACTGGCTAGCTGGTTAAGTCAGCTAGTGAAGTCAGCTTGCTAGCCTCCTTTGGAGGTAGGTAAGTAGCTAATTAAGCCAGCTGGCTATCCTGCTGGCTAGCTAGTTAAGTCAGCATGTTAAGCGACCTGGCTAACAGGCTGTCTAGCTAGGTGGCTAGCTAGTAAAGCCAGCTGTCTAGCCGGATGGCTATCTACATAAGTCAGCTAGCTAAGTTAGCTGGTAAGTCAGCTGGCTAGCTGGGTTGCTGGCAAATTAAGCCAGCTGGTTAGCAGGTCTATCAGGTAGGTGGCCAGCTAGTTCAGTCGGCTGACTAGCAGCTGATGAGCAGGGCGGCTCGCTAGTTACAGTGGCTGGTTATATGACTGTCCTGCCATCCACCTGGCTATTTAAGCCAGCTTGCTTGCCTGCTGGCCTGCCCACTAGCTAGATTGCAGGCTACCTAGCCAGCTACTCCACCAGGTAGCTAGCTAGGTAAGCCAGTAGACAAACCATCTAAGCAACCCACTAGCTAGCTAGTTATGTCAGCTGACTAGCCAGCTAGCCAGCCAACTAGCTAGTCAGCCAGTAAAGTCAGCTAGCTAGCCAGTTAGCTAGTTAAGTCCCCTGGCAAGTCAGCTAACGATTCAGCTATCTAGTTAAGTCAACTAGCTACTCAGGTTGCTACTCAACTAGCTAGTTCAGTCAGCTAGTTAGTCAGCTAGATTGTCAGCCAGATAGTTAAGTCAGCAAGCCAGCTAACTAGCTAGTTAGCTAGCTAGTTAAGTCAGCTAGCTAGACAGATTGATACCTTGTTCGCTAACTAGTGATTTCAGCTAGGTAGCCAGCTCTCCAGTCAGCTAGCAAGTTATGACAGCTAGCCAATCAGCTAATTACTTAGCTAAGTAATCGACTAGCCACTCAACCAGCTGATCAGATAACTAGTGGGCTCTCTCTCTCTTCATCAGGTCAGCTAACTAGTCAGCACGTTCGCCTGCCAACCAGTCACCCAATTAGCCATCTCGCTCACCTGCCAACAGGTCAGTTACTTGCAGGTTCACTCGAAGGCCAACACCTCAGGTAACTAGTCGGCTTACTCATTAGCCGATTTGTTAAATCAGCTCACTGGTTGGCAAGCTCACTGGCTGAGTAGTTAAGGCAGCTCACCCATCGGTTTGCTTGATGGCTGACTAGCTAAGTCGGCTTACCAGTAGACTCAATCACTCATCGACTAGTTAAGTCTTCTGACCAGTCGGCTCACTAGCCAGCCGACTAAATCAGTTGACCAGTCAACTCACACGCCAGCTGAATAATTAAGTCAGCTGAACAGTCGGCTCACTCACCGGCCGACTTGTTAAGTCACCTGAGGAGTCGACTCACTCACCGGCTGACTAGTTAAGTCAGCTGACCAGTCAGCTAACTCTCCAGCCGATTACTTAAGTCAGCTAAGCAGTGGGCCGAGTAGCCAGCCAACTAGTGATTTCACCTAACCAATCGGCCAACAAGTCGGCCAACTTGTCAGCTGAGAAGTTAGCTCTGCTAACTAAGTGGCCAAATGATTAAGTCAGCCAACTAGTCAGCCTATTAGTTGGCCGACTAGTTAGGTCAGGAAAGCACCCAGCCAACTAGTTAATCATGTTAACTAGTTGATCAACACTTCAGTCAACTTGTTGACCCAGCTAACTTGTCGGCCGACTAGTGAGCCACCTTGTGAATCCAGGAAATGAGTTGGCCGAGTAGTCAGCCAAAGTGTTAAATGAGCTAACTAGTCGGGTGACTCATCAGCCAGCAAGTTATGTAACATAACTAACTCGTTATCCAACTAGTTAAGTCAACTAGTTAACATGCTTGCCAACTAGTTAAAACAGTTAGCTAGCTAGTTTACCAGCTCAATAAATCAGCTAGCTATCTCATTAGCCAACTAGTTAAGTCAGCCAGTTAAGCCATCTAGCTAACCAGTTAGCTAACTAAGTCAGCTAGCTCAGTCAGCTAGCTCATTAGTTAGCTAAATATATAAGTGAGTTACTTAAGTCAGCTACCTAAATACTTAGGTAATTAGATAAGTCATCTAGTTATTCAGCTAGTTAAATAGTTAGTTAACTATTTAATTCAGGTATTCAAGTCAGCTAGCTAACTAGTTAAGATAAACTTGCTAAGAATTAAGTCACCTAAATAAATCAGCTAGTTAAGTCAGCATTCTAATTTAGTCAGCTAGTTAAGATAGCTAGCTACCTAGTTAGCTTACGGGTTAAGTCAGCAGGTTGAGTCAGGTTGTTAGCTAGGTAACTAATGTGTTAAGTCAACTGGTTGAGTCAGCTAGCTAGCAAGTTAGAAAACGGGTTGAGTCACCTAG
>NW_007258519.1:7638-12423 GCF_000164805.1 Carlito syrichta
TAACGCATTAAGTCAGCTAGTTGTGTCAGCTAGGTAGCTCATTAGCTAATGAGTTAAGTCAGATAATTAAGTCACCTAGTTAGCACGTTAGATAACTAGTAAAGTGAATAGTTAGCAAGCTGGTTAAGCCAGCTAGCTAGGCAGCTAACTATTTAAATAAGGTTGCTAGCTGGTAGCTAGCTAGTTAGCTAAGTATTCAAGTCAGCTGGGAAGCTACGAATCTGGCTAGTTGGCTAATTATTTAAGTCAGCTGGTTAGCCAGGTAGGTAGCTGGTTAAGGCAGCTAGATAAATAAGCAGGATAGGCAGCTGGCTTGCTAGATAGCAAGTTATTTTAGTAAGTTGGTTAACCAGCTGGAAAGCTGGTTAATTCAGCTAGTTAAGAGAACTGGCTAGCCAACTGGCAAGGTAGGTGCCTAGGTAGTTAAGTCAGCTACATAGCTAAATGGCTAGTTAGTGATGTCAGTGAGCTAAGTCAGTTGGCTAGCAAACTGGCTAACTGGTTAAGTCAGCTAGTTTAGTCAGCTGTCTTGCCAGGTAAATAGGTAGGTAGGTCAGCTTGCTAGCAAGCAGGATAGCTATTCAATTCACCTAGTTAAATCAGCTGGCTAGCCTGCTGGCTAGGTAGGTAGCTAGTTAGTTAAGTCAGCTGGCTAGCCTGCTTTCTAACTTAAGTCAGCTAGGTAAGTCAGATGGCTAGACATTTGGCTAGATAGATAGTCAGCTAGTTAGCCAGCTGACTAGCTGGTCAAGTCAGTTGCTTATGTCAGTTGGCAACCTGCTGCCTAGCTAGTTAAGTCAACTTATTAAGTCTGTTGGCTATCCAGCTGGTTAGCTAGTTAAAAAGCTAATTAAGTCTGGTGTGTAGTCATCTGGCTAGCTAGTTATTTCAGCTAGTTAACTCAGCTGGCTAGATAGGAAGCAAGCTACATAAGACAGCCAGATATGTCAGCTAGCTAGCTAGTTATTTCTGCTAGTTAAGTTGGGTGGTTAGCTAGATAGCTAGCTAGGTAGCCAGTTAGTTAAACTAGCTAGTTAAGCCACCAGACTAGCTTGGTAGCTAGTTGGTTAAGTCAGCTAGTTAAATCAACTTGCTTGTTAGTTAAGTCAGTGGGTTAAGTCAGCTGGCGAGCCAGCTGCCTAGATGGGAAACTAGATAGTTAAGTCAGCTTGCTAGTCAGTTAACTAGTTAGTTAAATAACCTAGTTAATTCAGCTCATCACCAGCTGGTTAGCTAGGTAGCTAAGTACTTTAGTCAGCAGGCAAGCCAGCAGGCTATGTAGATAGCTAGCTAGTTAAGTCAGCTGGCTCTCCAGCTGGCTAGGAAGGTACCTAGGCAGTGAGGTCAGCCAGCTAATAGCTGTCTAGCTATATAAGTCATCTAGTTAATTCAGCTGGCTAGACAGCTGGCTAGTTAGGTAGCTAGATAGTTAAGTCGTCTTTCTATTCTGCTGGGTATATAGTTGTCACCAAGTTAGGTCAGCTGGCTAGCCAGCTGGCTAGCTAGGTAGCTGGCTACTTACATCAGGTGGCTAGACAGCTGGATACTTAGTTAAGTCGACTAGTTAAGTCAGCTTGCTAGCCAGCTGGCTAGCTATATATCAACCTGGTTTATTCAACTGACTAGCAAGCAGGCAAGCTGTTTAAGTCAGCTAACTAAGTCAGCTGACTTGAAACTGGTTAGCTAAGTAGTGATTTAGCTAATTAAGTCAGCTAGTTAAGTGAGTTGGCTAGCCAGCTAACTAGATAGGTAGAGAGCTAGTCAAGTCAGCTATCTAGTCAGCGGGCTAACTAGTTACATCAGCTAGTTTAGTCAGCTCGCTACCCAGCTGGCTAGCTGGTTAAGCCAACTAGTTGTCAGCTGTCTAGACAACTGGCTAGCTAGGTAGCAAGCTAGTCAAGTCAGCTGGCTAGCCAGCTGACTGGTTGGTAAAGTCAGGTAATTAATTCAACTGGCTTTCCAGCTGGTTAGCTAGGTAGCAATCTACTTTAGTCAGTTGGCTAGCCAGAGTGTTAGCTGGTTAAATCAGCCAGTTAATACAGTTGGCCAGCCAGCTGGCTAGCTAGTTAAGACATTTAGTTAAGTCAGGTGGCTAGCCAGCTAGCAAGCTTGTTAAATCAGCTAGTAAAATCAAATGGCCAGCCAACTGGCTAGCTAGATTGCTAGTTAGTTAAGTCAGCTTGTTAAATCGGCTGACTAGCTAGGTAGCTATATAGTTAACTCAGCTAGTTATGTCAGCTGGCTAGCTAGTTAATTCAGTTAGTTAAGTCAGCTGGCTAGTCAGCTGCCTATCATGGTAGCTATCTAGTTTAGTAGCTGGCTAGCCATCTGGCTAGCTAGTTAAAATACCTAGTTAAGTCATTTGGCAAGCCAGCTCACTAGCTAGTTAAAAAGCTCGTTAACTCAGATGGCTAGACAAATGGGTATCTAGTTATTTCAGCTGGTGAAGTCAGCTTGTTAGCAAGGTAGCTACTTAAGTCAGCTTGTTATGTCAGCTAGCTAGCTAGTCAAGTCAGCTAGTTAAGTCGGCTAGATAGCTAGATAACTAGGTAGGTAGTTAGCAATTTATTTCAGGTAGTAAAGTCAGTTCGCTATCTAGGTAGCAAGCTAGTTTAGTCAGCTAGTTAATTCAGTTGGTTAGCTAGTTAAGTCAGCTAGTTAAGTCAGCTAGCTAGTCAGCTACCTAGCTGTGTAGTCAACTAGTTTAGCCACCTAGCTAGCCAGCTGGGTGTCTGGTTAACTCACCTAGTTAAGTCAGCTCACATGTCAGTTTGATATCTAGGTAGCTAGGTACTTAAGCCAGCTGGCAAACCAGCGGGATACATAGGTAGCTAAGTAATTAAGTCAGCTGGCTAGCCAGCTTGCTATCTACTGATGTCAGCTAGTTAATTCAGTTGGCTAGCCAGCTGGCTATTAAGTTAAGTCACATAGTTGAGTAAGCTGGTTATCCAGTTGGTTAGCTGGTTAAGTCAGCTAGTTAATTCTAGTGGCTAGCCATCTGGGTAGCTCGGTAGCTAGCTAGTTAAGTCAGCTGGCTAGCCTGCAGGTTAGCTGGTTAAGTCAGCTAGTTAAGTCAGCTGACTAGCAACCTGGCTATGTAGGTAGCTAACTAATTAAGTCTGCTGGCTAACCGGCTGGTTAGCTAGTTAAGTCAGCAAGTTAAGTGAGCTGGCTAGCCAACTGGCTAGCTAGGTGTCTAGCCAGTTAAGCTGGCTGGCTAGTCGGATGCCTATCTAGTTAAGTCAGCTAGTTAAGACAGCTATATAGGTGACTGGTTAGCAGGCTGGTCATGTAGGTGGACTAGCTCTTTAATCAACTAGTTAAGTCAGCTGGCTAAGCAGTTGGCTACATAGTTAAGTCACCTCCATAAGTCAGTTGGTTGGCCAGCTTGCTAGCTATTTAAAAAGCTAGTTAAGTCTGATTGCCAGACAGTTGTCTAGATAGTTATTTCAGTTAGTTAATTCAGCTAGCTAGGTAGGTAACTAGCTAGTTAATTAAGCTAGTTATGTCAGCTAGTTGACCAGTTAAGACAGACAAGACAGCCAGCTAGATAGTTAGCTAGCTAGGTATCTAGCTAATTATTTCAGCTAGTAAATTCAGCTGGCTAGCTAGGTGGCTAGCTAGTTAAGTCAGCTAGTTATGTCAGCTGGCTAGGTAGCTAAGTCAGCTAATTAAGTAAGCTGGCTAACCAGCTGGCTAGCTAGTTAGGTCACCTAGTTAAGTCAACTCGTTAGGCAGCTGGATACCTAGTTATCTGGATAGTTAAGTCTGCTGGCAAGCGTGCAGGATATGTATGTAACTAACTAGTTAAGTCAGCTGGCTAGCCACCTGGTTAGCTAGTGATGTAAGCTAGTTAAATCAGCTGGCTAGCCTGCTGGCTAACGAATTCAGTCACCTAGTTGAGTTAGCTGGCTAGCCAGCTGTCTACCTCGCTAATTCTACTAGCTAATTCAAGTGGTTATCCATGTGGCTAGCTAGGTTGCTAGCTAGTTAAGCCGGCTGACTAGCTGTATGTCTATCTAGTTACGTCATTTAGTTAAGTCAGCTCGATAGCCAGTTGGCTAGCCAGGTGGCTGGCAAGATAAACTGGCTGGTTAGCAGGCTGGTCAGGTAGGTGTCCAGCTAGTTAAGCCGACTGGCTAACCAGCTGACCAGCAGAATGGCTGACTTGTTAAACTGGATGGCAATCTGACTGTCAAGCAATCTGGCTGTTTATTAAAGCTCCTAGCTATCAAGTTGATCAGTCTGGTAGCTAGCAATCTGACTGTCTAGCCAACTTTCCTGCTAGGGAGCTAGCTAATTAAAACAGCTGGCTAGCCATCTAGCCAACCAGGTAGTTAGTTAGTTAAGTCAGTTGTCTAGCCACCTAGCCAGCCAAACAGCTAGTCAGATACTTAAGTCAGTTATGTAGCCAGTTAGCTAGTTATATCAGCTAGCACATCAGCCAACTATTTAGCTACCTACTTATGTCAGTTAGCGAGTCATGTTGCTAGTCAGCTAGCTAGTTAAGTCAGCTAGCATGTCAGCTAGCTATTCAGCAGGTAGTTAAGTCAGCTACCCAGCAAATTACCCTGTTTACAATCTAATTGAGTCAGCTAATTAGACACTTAGGTAGCTTGCTTGCTAGCTATTTATGTCGGCTTGATAGCCAGCTAGCTAGTCGGTTAGCAAATCAGTTAATTGTTAGTTAACTAGTTGGCTAGGAACTCAGCTAGCTGGTCAGCTAACTAGTGAGATCATTCACTTTCATCAGTTCAGCTACCTTAGTCAGCTCACTCACCTGCC
>NW_007258520.1:0-18513 GCF_000164805.1 Carlito syrichta
CACCCTCCCACACACACACAATAAAAAAAGCTATTTGAAAGGAGCAAGGGTTAATGTACTGCATAAAGCTTCATGAATGGTATTTTCAGAAAGCTACAAGATATTCATCCATGAATAAAGAATATACTTCTATTTAAAAAAACAAAAATAAAAAAGAGCCACTTGAAACTAAAAATATGGTAGTCACAAAAAAGTCAAAAAAAAGTGTGCATTAAAATATAGTTGAAGAAGTCTCACAGAAAAATAAAAGTAAAATGTCTAAGATATAAAAAAGTACAGAAAACTAGAAAATCAATCTAGAAAGCCTAATATTCTAGTGATAAGTGTTTAAGAAAAGAGATATCAGGAAAAAAAAGGGAATAGAAATAATTAGAAGCTTTCTCTTTTCTGAAAGACATTTGCTTTTGAAAGTGCACATTGAGTCGGGCTTGGTGACTCAGCCTGTAATCCCGCACCTTTGGGAGGCTGAGGTGAGTGGATTGCCTGAGCCCACAGGTTCGAGACCCACCTGGGCAGGTGAGGCCTCATCTCTACAATAAAATAAAAAAAAATTAGCTGGGCGTGGTAGCGCATGACTGTAATTCTGGCTACTCGGGAGGCTGAGGCAGAAGGATCACCAGAGCCCAGCAGGTGAGGCTGCGGTGGCCAGGAGCGGCCACTGCACTCCAGTCTGGGCGACAGAGTGAGACTCCAACTCAAAAAAAAAAAGAAAGTGTACATTGGATGTCAAATAAAATAAGGGAGAAAAATTCAAACAAAGTATATTATCATGAAATATCAGAGAACAAGAAAGACAAAATAAATTTTCCATAATGAGAAAAATGTATTTCCAAAGCAACATTGAAAGATATAACTCAAAAATCTCTTACAAAACCTGAGGAGAAATAATATTCAACCTAGAATTCTCTAGTAAGCCATTGTTAGCTATCAAATGTGAGGACAGAATAGTCATTTTCAGACATGGAGACCCAAAGTGCTTGCCTTCCATGCACTCTTTCCCAGAAAACTCTTGGAAGATGTCATCTATTACATGATGGAGTAAACCAAGAAAGAGGAAGATATAAGCCTTGGGAAACACAAGATTAACACAAGTAAATAAACTTCCCAGGATAGTAACAAAAAGATCTCTCTGGATGGCAACTTTGCAACAAGCCTAGAAAGTTACCAGTCAAGATTGAAGGAGAAAGATAGAGTGTTCAAGGACAGAAGGAATTAAGCCAAGACATTATAATTGGTTTATTATTTGTTTAATGGTTAATAATAAATATTTATTTTTGAGTCAGTGTCTCACTCTGTCACCCAAGCTGGAGCGCAGTGGCACAATCATGACTCATCACAGCCTTGACCTCCTGGGCTCAGGCGATCCTCTTGTCTCAGCCTCCTAAGTAGCTGGGACTACAGGCATGCACCACCATACCCAGCTAAACATTTTATTTTAGTTTTTGTAGAAACATAATCTTTCTATGTAGCCCAAGCTGGTTTTGAACACCTGGGTTCAAGTTACCTTCCTGCCTCAGCCTCCTAAAGTGCTGGGATTACAGACATGAGGTACCATGGATCATCCTCAGAAAGTCCTTAGTGTTTTTTTGGTTTTTTGGGGTTTTTCTTCGAGTTGGAGTCTCACTCTGCCGCCCAGACTGGAGTGCAGCGGCCGCTCCCGGCCATCGTAGCCTCGACCTGCTGGGCTCTGGCGATCCTTCTGCCTCAGCCTTCCAAGTGGCCGGAATTACAGGTATGCGCTACCACGCCCGGCTGATTTTTTGATTTATTGTAGAGATGAGGTCTCGCTGCCCAGGCGGGTCTTGAACCCGTAGGCTCAGGCAATCCACTCACCTCAGCCTCCCAAAGGCGTGGGATTAGAGGTTGAGCCACTGAGCCTGGCGAAGTCCTTAGTTTTTAGCAGAGGAACTTACTTTGGATTCATAGAATGCTTTGCAGTTAACAAAATCATAACAGCTATTATCTCCTTGACAGAGAAACCTAAAACTTTGTACAAGAGAGGATAAATACTAGAGGAAAATTTATGGCAACAATATGGACAATATTGACAAATCCACAGTAATATATGAAAGGTTAATTGTACCAAAATTTGTGATATAACCACATTATGAGGATGGGAAAGGGAGATTTAGGAAGTAAATGGGGAATGTGAAATTGATAAAGTTAAAAAAAAACATGTTAAGTCATGATTTAGAACAATAGGGGTAAATATGAGGAAAAAGAGCTAAAAACAATTCAGTATAGTTGCCTCTGGGGACTGAGACTCTTGAAGGAGATGAATGTTATAAGTTCTCTTTGTTTTTCATGACAAGCATGCAGTGGCACCACTTGACTTCTACAACTATAAGACCATTATTATTATAAAAAAAATTAGTCATCTATGCAGAAGAAAGTAAAACAAAGTGGTTCTGTAATGACAACCTCTGGGCAGCATTTGCAAAGACTGGGAAAAAATTAAAAGAGTGTATACCCACTGTTTAAGCACAGTTTCTACATTCTTGTACTCAGATTCTGTGTGTACTTCATACTCATTCTATTTGAAAAAGCTTTAATAAATCAGGAAAATACCCCAAAAGAGGTTCATGCTTATCCAGGAGCAAAGCTGCTGCAACATAAGGGGACCACCTTTGGCTAACAAGGGCTCTTCTCACTATCCCAAAGAAGAACTAGTTATAAAACAGGATCCTCTGCCTGGGGAGATGAAGACTAAGAAAAACATTATCAAAATTTATAGTCATGAAAACGTCATGCAACAGTTGTGCCATGATAAATAAGCATTGTGCCTGGGAGAAGCAAAAATAATAGAAGACATGTGTATCATAATCCCCCCTCATCTTCTCAAATAGAAAAACTATAACTAAGAGAAATGTGATGAGGCAGTAGGGAGAGAGCATTTAATCAGCTCCATTAACTATGAAGCTGGGTTAGTGTAAATATCTGAAATACATCATCAAGAAACACTCAGTCTGTGAACCACTGATACTTGCAATAATCCATAAATCCAATCTAAAAAATGTCATGTTGATAGAAAGATGTCAGTACACACAGTATTCATTCATTTTGCCACTGTTCTTTAAACTATACAAATATACTTCTTATACTCATAGTATGATATATTTCCTACTTAAACAATTCTTGAGGTTCACTCCTGCAATATTTTGAGAATCTACTATTTCTACCTAAAAATACGTACCTATGGATGTCACTAATGTTTGTTGAAAATCTACTGTACTGTAGCTTATATACATATACATACCTTCATATATATACACACACATATATATAATTATACATAATACTGAGAATATCAATTGATTATTTGTCATTATTCTAAATTAAAAATTAGAAAAATGAGACTCAGAGAGGTGAAATAACTTTGCCCAATACCTAGATATGAACACAGATCTAATTGACTCCAGGGTCCCTGCTCTTGATACTGCCATATCGTGAATGATTCTGCTATTCTATTGTAAGAACATTTCTAAGAGGAAATATCAAAGGTTATTTGGAGCTTTGTGCACAGCATTTTCAGAAAAGGCAGTAAAAGCTCCTATTCCTCAGAAATCTGGAGGAGATGGTGATACTATCTGTGTTGCTTCCTCAGAACCTACTTCAGCATAGTTTTTTCTTTCACCATCTTTCATCCTTCTGGATAAATGTGTGTCTTGATGTTTTGAGAAAGTTCCATTTTAGAAATTAACTTCATTAGTGATACAGAAACATTTGTCTTTCCTGGTGGGAAACTAAATGAGAAAAAAATTGATCAATAACCAGAAAAAAAGTTAAAAATTACCACAACTTGAGCCGGGCTCGGTGGCTCAGCCTGTAATCCCGCGCCTTTGGGAGGCTGAGGTGATGGATTGACTGAGCCCGCGGGTTTGAGACCCGCCTGGGCAGGCGAGACCTCATCTCTACAATAAATCAAAAAATTAGCCGGGCGTGGTAGTGCGCGCCTGTGGTTCCAGCTACTTGGAAGACTGAGGCAGAAGGATCACCGGAGCCCAGCAGGTTGAGGCTGTGATGACCGGGAGTGGCCACTGCACTCCAGTCTGGGCGACAGAGTGAGAATCCAACTCAAAAAAACCCCAAAAAACCCCACAAAACCACAACCTGAAAGAGATGGGTCAAACTGTTGGATACATTAGATTAACTGTGTAGGATATTTCTAAAGAGATGCACTAGAATTTTACTCTTGCCAAAGATAGTAAGCAGAATCTTGGTGATTTATTTAAGAAATTGTTTAAATTCACTTGATCAATGGCTGGGGCTTTAGAGGTGACAAGATCTACCCAGAATTGCTCCTCTTGTTGTAGTAAAAAGAAATGAATAAAAAGAGAGAGAGATAAATATGGTTCCACTCTGATCACAAAAAATGCATCACTCTGATTCTTTAAGAAACATTTTGGGTCCCAGCAATTCCCCTATTGGAAATATACCTGGAGGAACTCAAATCATTTTACAAAAAAGATACCTGACCTACACATGTATGTTTGTTGCTGCTCTATTCACAATAACAAAAACATGGAACCAACGATGTTGCCCATTGAAGCTGGACTCGACAAAAAAATGTGGTACATACACACAATGGAATATTATGCAGTCATAAAAAGGACAAACATATGAACTTGGAAGCAACTTGGATGGATTTCGAGTCAATCATACTCAGTGATCTATCACAAAAACAACGAACAGAGTACTATATGTTTTCACTCATAAGTGGACCATGAACAATTATAATACTATAAGAAAGGGATTGGCAGTAGTGGGAAACTGTCAGGGGAGGGGAGGTGGGATTGGCAGTTGAAGGAAACTGCTAGGGTAGGGAAGGTTATTCCTCATCAACGAGGGTACCTGCATAATCAACATTTGTATACCTAACCCTGAATTGTGCCCCACATCTTTATAATAAAAGAAAAAAAGAAACCTGTTAAGGTTGGAAAAATGACAGAATACAGAGTCTGCTCTCTTCCCAGCCAGTTTCATTTCCAAAAGCATCAAAATGAAGCCTTCAGAAGGGAGATAAGTGCCACAGTGAACAACTGCAAACATTTAATTCTTAAAAACAAAACTGAAAACAGACATTTACAAAGTGCAAGGTGTGCCAAGAGTGCAATAAAATTCCATCCCACTTAGTGTCCACCCATGTTTCAGTAAAACAGAACATTTGTAAAGTTGTATATGCTCAATTATAAGACAAAACTATGGTGCATCATTCTCAGATGCCCAAATAGATCCCTCTGATTGGAACAGTTGAGCTAAAACCATTCATAATGGAACAATTTCCTTAATATCTAATTGATACATATCTGCATTGCCCATGCTACTAGGACAGTATTTATGAAATTCTTAGTGAGCTAGGAACCTTGGGCTATCTAGGATTTTAGTGGCTCTGACCAGAGTGGGAGCAGCAGATGCTGTGAGGAGGTTAGATTCTGGATCCATCTGGAATATAGAACCAACAAGTTTTCTGACAGGTGGGTGGGGGACATGAAGAAAGACAGAGGCACATGGGATGACTCCAAATGTTTTTACTTCCAAACAAAAGGAAGATGGAGATTAGTAAGGTGAGATGAAGTAGATGATGAGTAAAGCAAATTCCTGGGGAGATGAAAACTTAGTTTGGACATATCTACTGTCCCTCTAAGTAGAAAATTAGACAGTTGAATAATTGATTGAAGAGCTGGGGAGAAAGCCATTTTTGTGTGCCTACTTGGTAGCAGGGACTCTATATTCATGACCCCCTTACATTCTTCACAAGCCCCTGTATTAGATATTTCAACTCTGTTCTGTTTTATATTGTTTAATAGATAAATCTTGAGTATCAAAGAATTTGAATAACTTGGTCAAGGTACTACAGCTGGTAGATAGAAAAACTGAAATTCAAATCCAGGTTGTCTGATGAGAAGGTAAAGGCCATGCTTTTTTTGCTAAACCATGCTGCCCCAGGTAAATATCCTTTGCATCTTTTTACACTTGGGAGAGGAGAAATATCTCATCTATTTTTGTTAATTATGATATAAGACCAGGTGCAATGGCTCAAATCTATAATCCCAGCTCTTTTGGGAGGTCAACGTGAGAGGATTGCCTGAGTCCAGGGGTTCGAGATCAGCCTGGACAATTTGGTGAGACTTCATTTCTAAAATAAATCTAAAGATTAGCACGGCGTGGTGGCTTGCGCCTGTAGTTCCAGGTACTTGGAAGGCTGAGGCAGAATGATCACCTTAGCCCAGTAGGTTGAGGCTGTGGTGGCTGTGAGTGTACCACTGCATTCCAGCCTGCATGATGGCGTGAGACTCCAACTCAAAAAAAAAAATATATATATATATAAGATGTATGCTCTAGATATCGCAAATACTAGTGATTTAAACAAAACCACTGAAGCAATTCAATTTCTCTTTTATGTAACAGATTGAAGGTAGGCAGTTCAGGGGCCACTCTGTGCAGGACATAATTTTGGTACCCAGGCTCCTCCTATTTTCTTGCTCCACCATCCCCATGATATTCCCCTTTTCTCGGCAGGTAAGAAGAGTTGACTGCCATGGCCACGATCCAGCAGTAGGATAAAGAAAGGGAGAAGATGTACCCGACCGGGAAATTGTGCACACCATTTCCATTAGCATCACACTGGCCAAAACTTAATCATTTGGCCACCACTACCTTCAAGGAGGGCTGGGAAATAGTATCTTTATTTTGGACAGTCAAATGTCAAGCTGAAATATCAGGGTTTCTAAGATTTTGAAAGAAAAAGAAAGAATACATATCAGAAGACAGCAAGCATTATCTGTTCCACTACTTTAGTACAAGTTGAGCTAAATCTCTCTTTTTTTTTCTTTTTGGCAGGAGTCTTACTCTGTCACCCAGGCTAGAGTGCACTGGCACAATAATGACTATGTGTAACCTCAAAATCTTGGATTCAGGCAATCTTCCACAGTTAATCTTCCCAGTAGCTGGGACTACAGGTGTATGTCACCATCTCTGGCTTATTAATATTATTATTATTTTGTAGAGACAGCATCTCACATATGTTGCCCAGGTTGGTTCCAAACTCTTGGGGCTCAAGCAATCCTCTTGCTTTGGCCTTTCAAACTGCTGGGATTACAGACATGAGCCACCACACTTGGTCATGTTGGGCTGAATCTTTGTAATGTCTTCAAGTGAATTCTTATAAAATAAATCCCTTTATGCAGATTGAATTTGAAAAAACGATCACATTTGAATTGATGTATGAGTTTGAAAAAATGCCAAGTCTTCATATGAAATATAAGAAAACACAATATTTCAAAGAATGGGGACAAAATGGGTGGTAACCTGTGTTTACACTATTGCCACATGAAGCCACTGATAGCTATCATAGCTAATAGCCAAAACAGTTGCCGTTTTGGGCCAGGGTGTTTTGAATAATAACATGCTTTCAGTAGTGCATCTGCCACATAAACTGTGACCACCCAATATTTTCCAGACAGCTCTTTTACAGCGAAGCAAATCTTGTCAAAATAGCTGTTACTTCTCAATCAAGCTGCCAATTTTAGGAAGATGGAGTCAAAGAAAACAAGATCCTCTCCTCTACTTCTGTTATTAAGTAGAATAACAATGAGAATAATGAACAAGAGGAATGAGAAAAATCTAAAAATGCAAATCCCAAATTTACATTTCTAGCCAAGACTGAACTCCAAATTTGTATATATGCCATCTTAACAAACCCTGTTCTTGGGTAGGGTTATTTATTAATTTACTAGATTAAGATTATTTCATCTATTAAATAGGGGACGCTTCGGGTAGAGGTAGGTCCCATCTTTCTTGTACTTTCATACTGGGAAAGATAGTAAATAGATAGAAACCGACCAGGATTACTCCGGTCTGAACTCAGATCACGTAGGATTTTAATCATTGAACAAACGAACCGTTAATAGTGGTTGCACCATTGGGATATCCTGATCCAACATCGAGGTCGTAAACCCTATTGTCGATATGGACTCTGTAATAGGATTACACTGTTATCCCTAGGGTAACTTGTTCCGTTGCTCAAAGTAAGTTTGGGTCAATAAATGATTTTTGCTTAGACTGGTAAAGTCTTAGTTATTATCATTCGGAGGTTTGTTTGTGCTCCGAGGTCACCCCAACCGAAATTTACAGCTCATATCCAGTTGGGTATTAGTCCTAGTAGGTCATTTTAGTACTGGTTGAGTAGTTAAATTGAAGCTCCATAGGGTCTTCTCGTTTTATTAAGATATCTCCACCTCTTCACAGAGATGTCAATTTCACTGATTGGAAGTAGGAGACAGTAAAACCCTTGTGTAGCCATTCATACTAGTCCTTATTTAGAGAACAAGTGATTATGCTACCTTTGCACGGTCAGGATACCGCGGCTGTTTAATATATCACTGGGCAGGCAGTGCCTCTAATATTGGTTATGCTAGAGGTGATGTTTTTGGTAAACAGGCGGGGTTTAAAGTCTTGCCGAGTTCCTTCTACTTCTTTTCATCTTTCCTTTAAGAAAACGCATGCCTGTGTTGGGTTAACAATGGAATTAATAAATCATATATTTGTAGTTGTTTATATTGGGTTGTTAACTATCAGTGGTTTATCCGGTCTGATATAAGCTTATGCGAGGAGAATATTTTCTTGTTACTTATATTAGCAGTGTTGCTTCTATAATTTTATAGATTGGTCCAGTGTAATTATAGGAGTTGTGGTTAGTTATTTAAATTAAGGCATGTTGAGTAGAGTTGAGCTTGGATGCTTTCTTAATGGGTGGCTGCTTTTAGGCCAACAATGGAAAAGAGTTTAATTACTCTCTAAGTAAGGTTGTTTCCTATTTCTAAAGAGCTGTCCCTCTTTAGAGTAACGTTTAAATGTACATGGGGATTGTTTGTTCTGTAAGTAAATTTAAGGTTGAGCTAATATTCTATTCTGGACAACCAGCTATCACCAGGCTCAGTAGGCTTTTCACCGCTACTTGAAAATATTCTCACTATTTTACGACATAGATGAGTGTGCCCTTTTGGCTGTTCACAAGTAGCTTGTCTGGGTTCGGGGTTTTTGACTATTAGTTCTCTTTGTGAAATTGTTCTAGCTAATTCATTATGCAAAAGGTAAAAGTGAGTATCTTTGCTTTTTTGTACTTTAGGGTGTCTTTCATCTTTCCCTTACGGTACTTTATCTATAGCGCCTACATAAATTTCTATCTCCTAATACTTTTTAGGTTAAGTAAATGTTTTGGTTTACAAGGTTTGATATAATTTAATTAATTTAGCTTGGACTAGGGTTAAGTTCAAAGTGGTCATTTGTGAAATCTTCCGGGTGTAAGCCGGGTGCTTTTAGTTTAAGCTACACTTTGTCTATTCCAAGCAACTTTTCAGTATGCTTACCTTGTTATGACTTATCTCATCTCATGCGTTATGATTTATTTTTATGTAGCTGTTGCATGGGTTGCATTTGAGGAGGGTGATGGGCGGTGTGTGCGTGCTTCATGGCCTTTTTTCAATCAAGCTCTCTATTCTTGGTTTACAGCTAAATCCTCCTTTAATTCTTGTTTTCATAAGAATGTTTGTAATGCTCTAAAGTAGAGAATGTAGCCCATTGCTTTCCACCTCATAGGTTACACCTTGACCTAACGTTTTTATGTTTATACTTGTGCTTACTTTAGGGACTTTTTAGGGTTTGCTGAAGATGGCGGTATATAGACTGAATTAGCAAGGGGTGGTAAGGTTGATCGGAGGTTATCTGTTATAGAACAGGCTCCTCTAGAGGGATGTGAAGCACCGCCAAGTCCTTTGAGTTTTAAGCTGTTGCTTGTAGTACTCTGGCGAATAAATTTGTTTAAATTTATTTATATTTATGGCTAAGCATAGTGGGGTATCTAATCCCAGTTTGAGTCTTAGCTGTCATGTCTTCAAAACATTAAAGTCACTTTCGTGGATTATTTTAGGTTTGGCTGTAGCTTTTTACGGCCTAGTCAGTGTTTAACTTTAGTTTGAGCATAATTTAAACACGCTTTACGCCGGATCTTATTAGTTTGGGTTAATCGTATGACCGTGGTGGTTGGCACGAAATTTACCAACCCTGTATTTCTAGTATAACTTAGTTGAACTTTCGTTTATTGCTTAATTTTTATTACTGCTGTATCCCGTGGGGGTGTGGTTGAGCAAGACGTTGTGAGCTACTTGTTAATATGTCCTTGATATCCGCTCCTTTTGGTCTGTTGGGACCTAGAGGGCATTCTCACTGGAGGGCAGATACTTGCATGTATAATTTTACTAGAAACTAATGAGAAGGCTAGGAACAAACCTGTATGTTTATGGGGCTGGGGCCCGTCTAGGCATTTTCAGTGCCTTGCTTTAATTGTAAGTTACATTAACCTATTTATTTGTAGAGCTAAAGTATTATGTCAGTATTGGTTATATTGGGGTTATTAAGTGAGTGGAAGTGGAATATAAAGGTTTGGGTTACATTATTTAGGGATTTAAGGTTTAAGTTGGGAATTTAGGGAAAGTATCGTTGGCTAATAGTGTTATTTGAAAATATAAGTTTAACTATAGTTTTCATCCCTTAATAGGGACATGGCTCTGTAATTTAATAAAATACTCATGAAACGAAGAATAATTTAGTATATGTAAGTTAGTTATATGAGCTGGTGTAATTCTCTTGTTTTTGGGATTTGGCAGGAGTATATTATTGTGTTAGTAATACTATAGTAATGGGGGTATGGGGGGGTTTGCGTATATAATCCTATTATGTATTATATTCTTTGCATAGTGTGTACGTGTATAGATGCTACAATTTTAAAATGTCTACAACTTAATCCTTAAGATATGTGCCCCATGCACAAAATATCCATTTCACGATGGCAATTCTATCTTTCTAGTTAGCCAGTCCTTCTATAGGTCCACAATTCAGATTGACTCTTCTCATTTTCTCATACCCAACTTCCAATTTTCTAGAAAGAAAACTGCTTTGTCCCATCTTTAAAATATATCCATCATCTAGGCTGGGAGCAGTAGCTCACACCTATAATCCCAGCAATTTGGGAGGTTGAGGTGAGAAGATCACTTGAGCTGAGGAGTTTGAGACCAACCTGGGCAACTTAGCTAGACCTGAGCAACTTAGACTCCTGCTATATTTTGAGAATCTAATATTTCTACCTTAAAATACTGTTATCTATTGAGAAGGTCACTAATATTTGTTGAAATTTACTATGCTGTAGCCTATATATAGAGAGAGATAGATATGGATATAGATATAGATATATACACACATATAATTATACATAATATTGAGAGTAACAATTGATTGTCTGTCATTGTTCTAAATTAAATATTTCAGAAAGGTGAAATTACCTTACTGTTTCTAGGCAAGGACCTGGTGGTATATGCCTGTAATCCAAGCTACTTGGGAGATTGAGGTGGGAGGATCACCTGAGTCCAGAAAGTCAATGCTGCAGTAAGCCATGATTGTGCCACTGCACTCCAGCCTGGGTGACACAGTGCGACTCCAACTCAAAAAAATAAATACATAAAATAAAATAGATCCATAATCTGATGACTCTTTTGTCATATCTACCAATTATGATCATGACACCAACCTCTATCCTCTCTTGCCTGGAATATTGCATTATACTTCTGTTCCATTGGTATTCCCTACACTCTACACAGTAAAGCAGCCAGGTTGATGCTTATAAAAATGTAGATTATGTTCCTCTTCTGATCCAAAAACTCCAAGTAGTGTCCCATATGCCTCACAAAAACAACTAGAGTCTTCACAGTGGCCTTCAAGGCCCATGAGTTCTGCTCTCTATCTACTATCCACCCGACTCACTCAGTTGCATCCATATGGGCCTCCCTGTGGTTCCTGGAATAGACAAGCATTTCCACTGCAGGGTTCTTACATTGGGACGTCCCCCTTGCCTGAAATACCCTTTCCTCCAATCATCATCTTGGCTCACTCCCTTACCACCTTTAGGTCCCTGTTCAGATCTCACCTCATCAGTGTGGTCTACCTTCTTCTTCTCTTTATCACCTCAGCTATGCCCCCAGCCCAACTATCTAGATTCCCCTCTATTTTACTCTTTTTTTTAGTGCTCATCATCTTTCCTGGTTGACCATGTTTATGCTTTCTCCTCAATTAGAAGGCCATCTCCACATGGGCAGGGATTTCTGTCTTGTTCATCATCACTACATGTTAAAGCCTAGAAGAGTGATGATATTCAGTAAACTCAGCACACATTTGTTGGCTATAAATTTTTAAATAAAATTAGCTTATGAAGCCAAGTAGACAAGTTCACCCCACAGACAGTCTCAGTTTGGAGAACAGCAATATTTCAGAGCCAGGAATTGCTACTAACACAAACCATAAGCCTGACTTGCTTTCGTAGTTGTGCTGACTTATCCCAGCATCTAAGCTCTTGCATGAGACTCCTCTTAAGTCTAAGTCATATCGTTATGGATTTTAGTAGAAAAGGTACATTTCCTTCAACTTTCATTTTTAAGCTAGAAGTAATAAAGACCAGGCAGTAAGAAGGACGTTGAGTACATTGAACTTTACTTGCACTGCTGGAATGCCCCAAACAGCATACTGGTTTTCTGCTCTGGCTTCTATTATTGTAGAGCAGTTGGAACAGGCCTTCAGCAATTCATCAGTGCTTCCCTCGTGCCTCAACAAATCACTGAGTCTAGTTTCCTCATTTGAAAACTAGGGGACACTCACAACCTTGTACGTGAACTAAATGATTATATAAACAAAAACTGCTTAGTCCAGTGCCAGGCACAGAGAAAATGTGCTATTTTTTTCCCAGCTTGGGTTTTATACCTGGATCATTAAGCTAGCATTTGCAATAAGTATTAAAGTCTGACTGTTTGATTTAAGGGAAAAAAACAGATAATAAAAATGAAGGCAGGTATATCAAATAGGTTTGAATAAGTCAACTTTTATCTTAATGTTTAAATTATGAGAGGCTTGAAATACAGGAAAGTAAAGGGGTGCTAGTTATGATATTTTAAGGAAAAAAAAGTCCCTTGGCCAGGCATGGTGGCTCAAGCCTGTAATCCCAGCACTTTTGAAGGTCAAGACTAGAGGATTGTCTGAGCCCAGGGGTTGGAGACCAACCTGGGCAACTCAGCGAGACTTCATCTCTACAATAAATTTTTAAAAAAATAGCTGAACAAGGTGACAAATGCCTGTGGTTCAACTACTTAGAAGGCTGAGGTGGAAGGATCGCCTGAGCCTAGCAGATCAAGACTGCAGTGGCCATTAGTATGCTACTGTACACCAAACTGTGCAACAGAGTGAGACTCACTCAAAAATAATAATAATACGTACCTTAAGTATTTCTCCTACTCATGTATGTTTTTATACTTTTCCTATGCATTATACTGACAGGTACTATACATTTGTGTGCATTATATTTTCAACACACATGCACTCCTGCATAAACAGTATAGTGTTGCTTTGTTATTACATGCATGTATTTGTTGCTACAAACTCCATAGAAAAGATGTCATAATGTCAATTTTAATCTTTTCTGCCAATATTATATTTTTGTGATATATTCATCTTTAGTTTTGCATGGCAGGTGTCGCACACTTTTCCTGAAAATATCTGAATAGCAAAGGGCCACATACTGTATGCTGTACAGACCACACAGTCTTTGTGACATCTACTTAACTCTCTGCTGATAGTGTAGAAGCAGCCACAGATAATATATAAATGAATGGAGATGGTTGTATTCCAATAAAACTTTATTTGTAAAAACAGGTAGTGGGAGCCGGGCTCGGTGGCTCAACCTGTAATCCTGCCCCTTTGGGAGGCTGAGGTGAGTTGATTGCCTGAGCCCGCGGGTTCGAGACCCGCCTGGGCAGCGAGACCTCATCTCTACAATAAACCAAAAAAATTAGCCGGGCATGGTAGTGCGTGCCTGTAGTTCCAGCTACTTGGAAGGCTGAGGTGGAAGATGCGGAACCTAGCGGGTCGAGGCTGCGGTGGCCGAGAGTGGCCACTGCACTTCAGTGTGGGCGATGGAGTGAGACTCCAACTCAAAAAAAAAAAACAAAACAGGTAGTGGGTCTGATTTGGTCCACCTGTCACAGAGTGACCCAACCCTGAAATATAATATGTCACTGAAGAAATATGTTACAATTAATTTTTTCAGTTTCATAATATGATGATTCATTTTTATTGTCAACTTGACAGGATTAAGAAATATGCAGATAGCTGACAAAGTATTATTTCTGGGTATGTCTGTGAGGGTGTTTTCAGAAGAGACTAGCCTTTGAATCAGTAGAATAAGGAAGATTTGCCCTCAGTGTAGACAGGCTCCATTCAATCTGCTGAGGGCCCGGAAAGAAAAATTCATGCGCTCTCTCTTTTCTGGGTTTGGGATGCCCTTCTTCTGCCCTTGGATGTCAGAACTCCAGGTTTTCTGACCTTTGGACTCTAGAATATGCATCAGTTACCTACTCCCACACTTCCCGCCAGGTTTCCAGGACAACAGCCTCTTACTGAGAATCATACTATCAGCTCCCCCAGTTCTGAGGCCTTCAAACTTGTACGGAGCCATACTGTGAGCTTCCTTGTTTCTTCAGGTTACAGATGGTGTGTTGTGTGACTTCTTGGTCTCCATAACTGTGTGAGCCAATTCTTATAATTAATTTCCTGTTGTATATTTATGTTGATGTCGATCTATATCTATATTATCTATATCTATCTATATCTATACCTATATCTATGTATATCTATATCTATATCTATATCCCATTGGTCATCTCTCTGGAGAACCCTAATTAATACACAGGATCATAGATAGTTGGGTTCTCGACCAAAGTTTTTTCTCAATGAGGTAATGCTTCAGTCAAGAATCATTTACATGTTCCCTGAGACCTTGCATGAGAAATCCTCTAGAGCAGTGCTTCTTTACCTCTAATGTGCCTAGGATTCACCTGGGGATCTTGGGAAAATACAAAATCAGTAGGACTGGAGGAAGGCCTGAGATTCTTGGGTCTAACAAGCTCCCAGGTATGCAGATGCTGTCAGTACATGGTCAGCATTTTGAGACACCTGGCTAGACAATAGAACTAGAAGTGAACATGCTAAAAATTATTAGATGATGCCAAATTGATTTTCAATGTGGATGAACCTGTCTACACTCCCAGTGGCAGCATAAGTCAGTTTTATTTCTGTACTTTCCCACCAACAGTTTAATTTTCAGACGTTTTATGTCAGTGGTTTTAAAAAGGGTATGAAGTTACCTTGCTTAAATTCATTTTTCTCTGATAACTAGAAGTTGAACCTCCTTTCAGATGTTTATTATGTATCTGGTCTTGCTCTTCTGTGTATATCTTGTTTACTTATTTGTGCTTTTCTTATTGTTTTGCATGAAAACTTTAAAAATTCTACACACTAACTAACCTTTTGGCTGTGTATCTTTTGAAAATATTTTCTAAGCCGGGCTCGGTGGCTCAGCCTGTAATCCTGTGCCTTTGGGAGGCTGAGGTGAGTGGATTGCCTGAGCCCGCGGGTTTGAGACCCGGCTGGGCAGCGAGACCTCATCTCTACAATAAATCAAAAAATCAACCGGGTGTGGTAGCGCATGCCTGTAATTCCGGCTACTTGGAAGACTGAGGCAGAAAGATCGCCGGAGCCTCGCAGGTCGAGGCTGCTGAGGCTGAGAGCAGCCACTGCACTTCAGTCTGGGCGACCGAGTGAGACTCCAACTCAAAAAAAAAAAAAAAAAGAAAATATTTTCTACACCTGCATATATCTTTTAATGTTGCTTTTAGTGAACAGGATATCTTAAAATTAATATGCTATAATTGTACCATTTTCCCCTGTTTGTATTTTGAAGCATTGCATGAGAAATTCTTCTTAAGCTCCAAAGCCATAAAAATATTTTATTATATTTTATTCTCTATATTGAAAAAACGTTATTTTATTATATAGTTTTTCACTCATCAGGAAATGATTTTTCTATATGATGTAAGTAGAACTTAAAAAAAATAAAGAAAACCAGTTCTCTTAACACCACTAATTTAATAGCTATCTCTTTGTCTGGTTTGTAAAGTTTTAGGAGTTGTCTCTATGACTTGTGAAATTTCTCTATATGTATTGGTCTGTTGGGAACTCTATTCTGCCCATCACTACCACATTGTCTTATTTACTGTTGCTTTATAAGTCTTGATGTCTGATAGGGTATTTTGTTTTTCTTCAAAATTATCTTAATTATTTTGAATGTTTGCTTTCTAAAGCTCACTTATTAGCTGTAAATACATATAGATAAGTGCACATGAACATAGAAGTGCATATAAGTACATGTAGCTCAACAAATTTGTATAAACTGAATATACCTATAAAACAAATCTGAAGATCAAGAAAAAGAAGCCTGCTAGCATCCCCAAAACCCTACTATGCCCACCTCCCATCAATAACACTTCTTCCCACAGGGAACCAAGGTCATGAATCCAATATCATTGCATACAAGTTGATTGTTTTATTATTTTATATAAATGGAAATATAAAATATGTATACTGATATGTGTGATTTCTATTATTGATGGGTAATTTCTAGTTTTCAACTCTTATCAATATTGCCACTGTGCACATTCTTTAACGTGTGTATGATTGAACATATACATATATTTCTGTTGGGTATATATCCAAGCTTAAAATTGCTGAGTTTCAGGCATACACATTTTCAACTCTGATAGATATTCTCAAATTGTTTCCAAAGTGGGTGTACCAATTACCCTTAATATGAGAGCTTTAGTGACTTCATGTCTCTCAACTTTTGATATTTCCTTCTTTTCTAATTTTAGCCAACTAGTTCAGTGGTTGAAAGGTCTTAATAAGACAGATTTTTTTTAAAAACAGCCATTTCAGTAACTGTACTTGGGGTATTAATGATCCACCCAGGTGTTGTTTAAACATGCATGGTCAATATATTATGCAAACAATATCCTATTCAACAGAATGCAGAGGGCTTCCACACACACTGCTCTTAAGAAACACAGCCATAGTTAATTCATATCCAAGGACACAACTAATGTGAGCAGTAAATAAAGTCTTGGCATGCAGGTCAGCAGATCAAAAAGGATGTTGCTACGCTGAAAGTACTCAAGGACACCAACTAGCACCTCTTTATCTGTTCTGCTTCTGCACCTAGGACAAGGCCTAGCATTGGATGGCTAGTTAATGCTTATGGAATGAATGAATGAATGAATGAATGAATGATAAGGCAGCCTGTTGAAGAGAACTGAATCATCTACAGAGATCTTTTAAAATTATTCTCATTGCTTTCACTTAATTTTTTTTTATCTATTTCATTATAATTAAAGATGAAGGTAAGGAAGTATCTAAGGTGAAACTTTTGAATAATGATCTGGTTCCTGGAAAAAGAATTGAAGGCCAGATATAGAGAATTATTAGGCCAGCACTGTACATCTTTTGGTAAAGAGTTTGCCAATAAATAAAATTTTCACATATTTTCCCATATTTTATACATTTAAAAAAAATAAAAACAAACTCATTATTCTAAGGCTGTGTTCAGACAACAGATGTCCAAATTTACTCTAACTTTAAAATTATGGGTGATCCATCCTCAAACAACTTGTAGATTTCCTGCTAGGGTACCCCATTTCCACACTTTTGTGACCCTAAATAACTCCCCATTGAGAACTGATTTTGAGTGGTTGGGAAGAGGAAAAACTTCCTCTTTCCTACCCCTAATGCCTCTACCTACTTGTAGCTTCTTAGAATTCCTTTTAACAAAGGACCACATTTTTTATTCCATAGAATACTTGAAATGCAAATATTTGTGTAATTGAAAAAAAAAACTCAATACAAATCTGCTGACTTAAGTCACACTAAGGGGGAGATAGCGTATCAGATCTTTTCCAGAGGATAGGTTCTGATGGTTCCATGGAGTAAAAAGGCACTGGAAAGTAGAACAAATGTTGTCTAGTTTACATTTTTGCTTGAGGCTGCCCTGTTTCTGAATTTAGTGCAAGTATCCACCTGATCAGCACCCAGAGATTTGTTCTTAGCACTTAGAACTCTATCTGCTCTTTCCTTCCACTACCAGAACCTCACCTCTTCCTCCTCCTCCTGCATGCTTTTTGGCCCACAACCGTCCCTCTACCAAATACAGTTCTGGCTTAGTCCTTGCCTGTCTCAAAGAGGCCATTCTGAATGGAATATATCACTAATCAAGAATATTTTTAGATAACTGTGACCCAGCTGATTAGGAAAGGACTCCAGTTTTACTTAAAGACAGCGTTACTGGCAAGTTTCCCCAGGAGTAGACTTTGAGATGGCAGTAGGAGGTTTATTGCAGAGCGTGCTCAGAATCAACACACCTAAGGGACCCTGGGAAGCAGAGTGGAGTAGATTAGGGGGGATGGAGGGGAGAAGTTGAGATGCAATGGAGTTGCAGCAAAGGTCTCAGCCAATCCTACAGGGAGATCAAGAGTTGAGAGAGCCCTGTAGAGTTTTCCTGAATTGAGTTGAAGTAGACAGCTGGACCTTTAT
>NW_007258520.1:18533-19292 GCF_000164805.1 Carlito syrichta
CTTGGCATGCAGGTCAGCAGATCAAAAGGATGTTGCTACGCTGAAAGTCCTCAAGGACACCAACTAGCACCTCTTTATCTGTTCTGCTTCTGCACCTAGGACAAGGCCTAGCATTGGATGGCTAGTTAATGCTTATGGAATGAATGAATGAATGAATGAATGATAAGGCAGCCTGTTGAAGAGAACTGAATCATCTACAGAGATCTTTTAAAATTATTCTCATTGCTTTCACTTAATTTTTTTCTATTTCATTATAATTAAAGATGAAGGTAAGGAAGTATCTAAGATGAAACTTTTGAATAATGATCTGGTTCCTGGAAAAAGAATTGAAGGCCAGATATAGAGAATTATTAGGCCAGCACCGTACATCTTTTGGTAAAGAGTTTGCCAATAAATAAAATTTTCAAATATTTTCCCATATTTTATACTTTTTTTTTTTCATTAATCAGTATTTTTTATTATGGTTTTGTGGGGTACAGTTAAGGGTTAGGTGTACAATGACGTTTCATTCAGGCACCCTGTAGATAAGAAGTGTTTTCCCATCCCCCGACAGATATTTGCTACTGTTAATCCCATCCCCCTCCCCCCCATAGTTTCCCAGTACCATCCGTCATTTTCTCATAGTATTGCATTGGATGTTCAGGGTCCATTATATGAGTGAGATCATGTGATATTCGGATTTTTGTTTTTGTGAGAGGTCACTCAGTATTATAGACTCTAGTTCCATCCAGGTTGCAGCGAAAATCATGATTTTGTTCT
>NW_007258521.1:0-5786 GCF_000164805.1 Carlito syrichta
GCTGTTCTTCCTTTGTGACAAATGCCCAAGTGACTGATTCTCCTTTGTGATGGATTCCCCAGTGGCTTCTTTTACTCTATGATCACTGTGCAGGTACCTGGTTCTCCCACATAATTGGTGCCCCGGTGGCTAACCCTTCTTATGGATGCCCGGTCTCTGGGTTCTCTTGGTGATTCATGTTCTAGTGAAAATTCCTTCTCCAGAATGAGTTTCCTAGTAACTTGCCCTCCTCTGTGATGGGTTTCTCATTTACTATCCCTCTGCAATGATTTGTGCCACAGTCACTGGCCTTCCTCTATTATGAGTGTCTTAGTGTATGTCCCTCCTCCATGTTTGGTACCTTATTGGATGGTTCTTCTCTCTGAATGATGCCCTAGTGACTGACTCTTTTCTATAATCAGAATTCTATGAATGGTCCTCATCTGTGATGAGTTATGCAATGACCACACCTCCTCTGTAATGGGTACCCCAGTGGCTGGCTATTCTCTCTGATCAATGTCCTCCTTCTAATGGGTGTTTCAGTGTCTTGGCATCCTCTTATATGGATGCCTCAGTGACTATCTTTTCTGTGTAATAGAAGCCTCAGTGACTGTGTCTCCTTTGGATATGTATCCAGGTGACTAGCAATCCTCTGTGATGGGTTCTTAGTAACTAGATTTCTTCCTAATGTGTGGCTGAGGGACTGGCCTTCCTCTGTGATAGGTGACTCTATGACTGACCCTCCTCTGTGATAGGTTTCTCAATGACTTTGTCTCATCTGTGATGAGTGGCCTGGTCAATATCCTAATTGGATATTCCAATGTCTTGCTATCCTCTGTGATAGCTAGCCCAGTGACTGACTATCCTCTGTGATAGTTGCCCCAGTGACTAAACCTCCTACATAATGGGTGTTCCAATGTCTGACTTTCTTCTGTAATGGATTCCCCAGTGACTAGTTCTCCTTTCTGATGTGTGCCCCAGTCACAATCCCTCCTTTATTGTTGATATCCCAATTACTGGGCCTCTTCCAAATGTGGGCCCCAGTGAATGGGCTTACTCTGTGATTGGTGTTCCAGTGGCTTGACTACATATATGAGGATATCCTCGTGACTAGCTCTGCTCTGTGATGGGTGTCACAGTGACTGGGTCTCTTCCATAATGGGTGCCAGTGTAGCTGGGACTCCTCTGTGATGATGCCTGAATGGCTGGCCATCCTCTGTGATGACTTCCCATTGACAAACCCTATTCTGGGTTGTTTTTTCTAATAATTGGGTCTTATCCATAATGGGTGCCCAAGTGACTGACTCTCCTTTGTTCTGGGTGCCCAATTACTTGTCCTCATCCATAAAAGCAGTTATATTGATTAGTTTTCATCTGTGATTGGTACCCCAGTGACTGGCATTCCTCCAAATTGAGTGCCCCATGACTAGTCTTCCTCTGTGATGGGTGTGCTAGTGACTGGTTCTCCTCTGTCGTGGGTGTTTCAATGAATAGATCTCCTGTGTGACAGATTCCCCAGTGACTTGGCCATCTATATAATGGATACCAACATGACTGGTCCTTCTCTGTGATGGGTGGCCAGGATTCTGACCTTTCTCTGTGAAAAATATTCAGAATTAATGACCCTTCTCTATGGTGAGTACTCCAGGGACTAGATTTCCCCTGTGATTGCTGTTCCATTATTAGTGTCCCATTGACTGAGCCTCCTGTATGATTGGTGTGCCAGAGACTCTTCCTCTTATATAATACATGTCCTTGTTACTAGCACTCCTCTGTGATAAGTGTCCCAGTAACTGGCACTCTTACATGACCTGTGCCCCTGTGATAATACCTCCTTTGTGATTGGCATTCCAGTGACTGGTCCTCCTCAGTGATGGGTGCAACAGTGACTGCCCTTCTCTGTAAACAGTGGTACCCTTGTGACTGACTCTTCTGTGTTAAGGGTGCTCCAGTCACTAGCCTTCTATTATAGGTGTCCCAGTTACTGTCCCACCTCTTTGTTGTGTTCCCCATTGACTGACCCTCCACTGTGAAGGCTTTCCCATTGACTGCTTGTGTTCTGTGATGGGGCCTCACTGACTTTTTTTCTGTGTTTGGCGCCTCATTGACTGGTCCTACTCTGTGATAGGTGTTCCACTGACAGGCTCCTCTCTGTAATTCGTGTCCCAGTGACTTCTCTTCTGTGATGGGTACTTCAGTGAGTTATCTTCCTCTGTGATGGGTGTCCCATTTATTAGCTTTCCTCTGTGATCAGTGCCCCAGTGACTGAATCTCCTTAATAATGGGTTCACAGAGACCTGACTTCCTCCATTTTGTGTGTCCCAGTGACTAGGCCTTCTCAGTTATTGCTGCCCCGGTAACTGGACCTAATACATAATGGCTTCCCCAGTAACTAAATCACTTCTGTGATGGTTATCCCAGTAAATGGCAAACTCTATAATTGAAGCAACCATTGCAAGCCCTCCTTTATAATTAGTGTCTCAGTGATTAGCCCACTTGGTGATAGGTGACCCAGTAACTGGACCTCTTCTGTGATGGTTTTCCCTGTGGCTGGCCCTCCTCTGTTATAGTTGTCACAGTAATTAGCTCTCCTTTGTGATGAGTATATAAGTGACAAACCCTCCTCTGTGAGAAATGCCCCAGTGACTGGTTTTTCTCAATTATGGGTGCTCCAGTCACTGTCCCTCTGTTATGGGCGTCCCAATTACTGCCCCACCTCTGTGATGGGTTCCCCAGTGACCAGTCTTCCTCTGTGAAGATATTCCCATTGCCTGGCTCTTCTCTGTGATGGGACCTTCATTGATTGTTTCTCCTCTGTGTTTGAGTCCTCATTGACTGGTCCTACTTTTTGATAGGTGTTCAACTGACAGGATTTCCTCTGTAATTGGTGCCCCAGTGTCTTGTCCTCATCTGTGATTGGTACATCAGTGACAGACATGCTCTGTGATGTGTGCACCAATGACTTTTCTGTGATAGCTACCACAGTGACTGGGCCTCCACTATGATGGCTCACCCAGTGATTGGCCCTCCTCTGTGGCCAGTGCCCCAATGTTTGCCCTTATTTAAAATGGCTCCCTAATGACTTTGCCTCCTCTGTGATGAGGGTCTCATTGATTGTCCTTCCTCTCTGATATGTACCTTGGTGACTTTTTCTCCTCTATGATGGTTGTCTCACTGAATGGCTCTCCTCAGTGAGGGAAGCCCAGATACCAACTTTCCTCTGTAATGGTTGCCCAAGTGACTCTCCTTTCTTATGTGTTCCCCAGTGACTGGTTCACTTCTTTGATGGATGTCTCAGTGACTAACATTTTTCTCTGATGTCTGCCCAAGTGATTAGCCTTCTTCTGTGTTGGGCTCCCAATTGACTGGCCCTCCTCTGTGAAGACTGACAAAGTGACTGCACCTCTTTTATAATGGGTGTCCCCATAACTAGTCCTTGTCTGTGATGAGTGTTCCAGTGACTGGTTCTCTTCCATAATGGTAGCCCTAGTGACTGATTATTCTCTTTGATGGGAGTTTTGTGGTGAATGGCTGAGTGCAATCTGTCCTTGGAGTGGGTTTGCCAGTGATTAGGCCTCCTCAGTAATTGGTAGCCCAGTGATTTTCCCTCCTCTGTGACCAGTGAACCTCTGATTGGTCTTCTTTCTAACTGAGATCCTACTGACTGGGCTGCTTTTGCGATGGGTACTTTTGTGATTGGCCGTCCTCTGTGACAGTCATCTTAGAGTCTGGGTCTCATCTTACATGGGAACCCAGGAGACTCGCCCTCCTCTGTGATGAGTTTTCCAATGAATTGATCTCCTCCTACTAGGTGACCCAGTGACTGACTACCTTTAAGATGAGTGCCTCTGAGACTGTATCTTCTCTGGGATGGGTTGCCCAGCGAAGGGTCCTCCTCTGAGATGGGTGCTCCAGTGACTGGCACTTGTTTATAATAGCAGACTCTTGACTGGCACTTCTCTGTGATTGTCGCCCCAATGACTTGCGCTCCTCTTTTATGAGTGGCCTAGTGAATTTCACTGTTCCATAATCTGTGTGTGCATGACTATCCCTCTGTTATCGTGGTAACTTGAGAGATTGGCTTTTCTCTGCAATGTATGTACAAGAAACTAGCCCTCCTTAGTGATGGGTGCCCCAGTGACTGACCCTATCCCATAATGGTTGCTCTAGTGACTAGTCCTCTTATATGATGGCTGCTCCAGTTATTTGCTCTCATCTGTGATGCATGTCAAAGTGGCTGGGACTCATTTATGATTTGTGTCAGTGACTGACTTTCTCTGTGTTGGGTGCCCCAGTGAGACGACCTCTTCTATGATGGGTGCCCCAGTTATTGGTTCTTCTCCATAATTGTTGCCCCGTTACAGGCCCTTCTGTAATTTGGATACCCCAGTGACAGGTCCTCTTCCATAATGTGTGCCCAAGTTGCTAGCACTCTGTTGAAATAGGTGTAACAGTGACTGATTCTTTCCCGTTAGGATTGGCACAGTAAAAGGTCCTGTGCTGTAATTGGTGCCAGAGTGACTTGTCCTCTGTTATTGATGCCCAAAAGAAAAAAAAAACATTTCTGTGATGGGTTTCGTAGTAACTTATCCTCCTTGCTACTCTGTGCCCCAGTGACTATGCTTCTCTGTGATGGCTTTCCCAGTGACTGAGTCTCCTATATAATAGGCACCACAATGACTAGTTCTCCTTTGTGATAGTTGTCCCAGGGATGAGGCCTGCTCTATAATGTGTGCCCCAGTGACAGACTCTCCTCTATGATGAGTTGACTGGCCCTCCTCTGTGAAGACTGACAAAGTGACTGCACCTCTTTTATAATGGGTGTCCCCATAACTAGTCCTTGTCTGTGATGAGTGTTCCAGTGACTGGTTCTCTTCCATAATGGTAGCCCTAGTGACTGATTATTCTCTTTGATGGGAGTTTTGTGGTGAATGGCTGAGTGCAATCTGTCCTTGGAGTGGGTTTCCCAATAACTAGCTTTCCTCTCTGACAGGTGCTTTTGTAACTCTCTCATCTGTCATGTGTTTCACAGTGACAGATGCTCCTCTGTAATGGTTGTCCCAGTGACTAGCACTTCTCTATGATTGGTGGCACAGTGAGTAGCCTTCTGTGAAAGTTGCCCTAGTTACTGGCTTTCCTCAATATGTGTCTTAGTGATTATTACTCCTCTGTGATGAGTGCCATCAGTGACGGGCCCTCCTTTGTGATTGTTTCCCCAATGACGCCTTCTTCTGTGATGCTTGTCCCAATGATTGGCACTCCTCTATAATGAGTGTTTCATTACTGTCACTTCTTTGTGATGGGTATCCCAGTCTGTACATCCTCTGTGATCATTGACCCAGTGACTTCCCTTTTTTTGTGATCAGTGCTCCACTGTCTGGCCCTCCTTCCTTTTGGGTATGCTGGTGGCTATCCCTCTTCTCTAGTGGGTGCTTCAGTGACTGGTTCTCCCATGTGGTGCATGTTCCAGTGAATGTCCCAGTAACTGGCCCTTCTCTGATGAGTACCTCAGTGGCTAATCTTTTTCTGTGATCAGTGTCCCTGTACCTGGTCCTCCTTCTATTAAGTAGCACAGTTACTTGCCCTACTTTGGGATGGTTGTATAGGTGACTGGTACTCCTCTAGAATTAGTGCATTGTTGACTGCTTTTCTTCTGTAATGAATGACTCAGTAACTGACCTTAATCTGTTCTAGGTACCCCAAAGACTTCCTATCCCCCTAAAGAGTGCTCCAACTAATGGATCTACTCTGGCATGGGTGACATAATGACAAGTCATTCTCTGTGGCAGAGGCCCTAGTGAATAGCC
>NW_007258521.1:5806-27947 GCF_000164805.1 Carlito syrichta
CATAATGGTAGCCCTAGTGACTGAATATTCTCTTGATGGGAGATTGTGTGAATGGCTGAGTGCGAGTTGTCCTTGGAATGGGTTTGCCAGTGATTCGGCCTCCTCTGTAATTGGTAGCCCAGTGATTTTCCCTCCTCTGTGATCAGTGAACCCCTGACTGGTCTTCTTTCTAATTGAGATCCTACTGACTGGGCTGCTTTTGCGATGAGTACTTTTGTGATTGGCTGTCCTCTGTGACAGTCGTCTTAGAGTCTGGGTCTCATCTTACATGAGAATCCAGGAGACTCACCCTCCTCTGTGATGAGTTCTCCAACGAATTGATCTCCTCCTACTAGGTGACCCAGTGACTGACTACCTTTAAGATGAGTGCCTCTGAGACTGTACCTTCTCTGGGATGGGTTGCCCAGCAAAAGGTCCTCCTCTGAGATGGGTGCCCCAGTGACTGGCACTTATTTATAATAGCAGAATCCTGACTGGCATTCCTCTGTGATTGTCGCCCCAATGACTTGCACTCCTCTTTTATGAGTGGCCTAGTGAATTTCACTGTTCCATAATCCGTGTGTGCATGACTATCCCTCTGTTATCGTGGTAACTTGAGAGATTGGCTTTTCTCTGTAATGCATGTACAAGAAACTAGCCCTCCTTTGTGATGGGTGCCCCAGTGACTGACCCTATCCCATAATGATTGCTCTAGTGACTAGTCCTCTTATATCATGGCTGCTCCAGTTATTTGCTCTCATCTGTGATGCATGTCAAAGTGGCTGGTCCTCATTTATGATTTGTGTCCCAGTGACTGACTTTCTCTGTGTTGGGTGCCCCAGTGAGACGACCTCTTCTGTGATGGATGCCCCAGTTATTGGGTCTTCTCCATAACTGTTTTCCCGTTACAGGCCCTTTTGTAATTTGGATACCCCAGTGACAGGTCTTCTTCCATAATGTGTGCCCGTTACTATCACTCTGTTGAAATAGGTGTAACAGTGACTGATTCTTTCCAGTTAGGATTGGCACAGTAAAAGGTCCTGTGCTGTAATTGGTGCCAGAGTGACTTGTCCTCTGTTATTGATGCCCAAAAGAAAAAAAATATTTCTGTGATGGGTTTCGTAGTAACTTATCCTCCTTGCTACTCTGTGCCCCAGTGACTATGATTCTCTGTGATGGCTTTCCCAGTGACTGAGTCTCCTATATAATAGGTACCACAATGACTAGTTCTCCTTTGTGATAGTTGTCCCAGGGATGAGGTCTGCTCTATAATGTGTGCCCCAGTGACAGACTCTCCTCTATGATGGGTTTCCCAATAACTAGTTTTCCTCTCTGACAGGTGCTTTTGTAACTCTCTCATCTGTCATGTGTTTCACAGTGACAGATGCTCCTCTGTAATGGTTGTCCCAGTGACAAGCACTTCTCTATGATTGGTAGCACAGTGAGTAAACTTCTGTGAAAGTTGCCCTAGTTACTGGCTTTCCTCAATATGTGTCTTAGCGATTATTACTCCTCTGTGATGAGTGCCATCAGTGACGGGCCCTCTTTTGTGATTGTTTCCCCAATGACGCCTTCTTCTGTGATGCTTGTCCCAATGATTGGCACTCCTCTATAATGAGTGTTTCATGACTGTCACTTCTTTGTGATGGGTATCCCAGTCTGGACATCCTCTGTGATCATTGACCCAATGACTTCCCTTTTTTGTGATCAGTGCTCCAGTGTCTGGCCCTCCTTCCTTTTGGGTATGCTGGTGGCTATCCCTCTTCTCTAGTGGGTGCTTCAGTGACTGGCTCTCCCATGTGGTGCATGTTCCAGTGAATGTCCCAGTAACTGGCCCTTCTAGATGAGTACCTCAGTGGCTAGTCTTTTTCTGTGATCAGTGTCCCAGTGCCTTGTCCTTCTTCTATTAAGTAGCACAGTTACTTGCCCTACTTTGGGATGGTTGTATAGGTGACTGGTACTCCTCTAGAATTAGTGCATCGTTGACTGCTTTTCTTCTGTAATGAATGACTCAGTAACTGACCTTAATCTGTGATAGGTACCCCAAAGACTACCTATCCCCCTAAAGAGTGCTCCAACTAATGGATCTACTCTGGCATGGGTGACATAATGACAAGTCATTCTCTGTGGCAGAGGCCCTAGTGAATAGCCCTTCTTTGGGATGGGTGCCATATTGACAAGTCCTCTTCTGTTTGAGTGTCCCAGTGACTATCACTCTTTGTGAGGGGTGCTTCCATGACTGGTGTGCCTCTTGATGGATGGCCCAGTAATTCCTTCCTCTCAGTTATTGGTGATTCAGTGACTGTGTTTCCTCTGTGATGGTTGCCCCAGTGATTATGCCTCCACTGTGATTACTGCCGCTGTGACTGGCTGTCTTCTGTGATGGATGTCTCAGTGACTGACCCTCTTCTGCAATCAATGACACAATGACTGTCCCATTTCTGCTTTTAGTTCCCCAGTGACTGAGCCTCCTTCATAATGAATATTCAAGTGACTGCGAGTGTATTGTGATGGGTGTCCCAGTGAGTGTCCTCACTGTGGTGACTTTCCCAGTGACCAGCTCTCCTCTCTGATGGGTGGCAGGTGACTGGGCATTCTCTGTGATGGCTGCCCCAGTGACTAGCCCTCCTCAGTGAGGGGTACGTAGGTGGCTAGCTTTCCTCTATGTTGAGAACACAAGAGACTAGACCTTCTTTGTGATGTGTGCCCCAGTTACTGGACTTCATCTGTGATGGAGTTGACTTTCCCTCCTCTATGATTGATAACACAGTAATTGGTCCTCTGCCTACTGGTTCCCCAGTGACTGATCCACTCTGTGATGGGTGCCGCAGTGACTGGTCCTCCTCTCTGACCACTGCCCCAGGGAAGAATTCTCTTCCCATTGGGTGATTGGTGACTAACCATCCTCTGTAATGGGTGCCTCAGTGACTGACATTTCTCTGATGGGTGACTCAGTGATTGGCCTTTCTTGCGACTGCTGTACCAGTGACTGGTCCTCCTCTGAGATGGGTGCTTCAGTGACTATTCCTCCTCTGTGACGCAAACCTCAGTTACTGACCTTCTTCTGTGATGATTGTCTCAGTGACTGGTGCTCTACGGTGCCCCAGTGACAGGTCTTCCACCTAATTAGTGCCTCAGTGACCGTTTCTCCTCAGGAATGGGTGTCACAATGACTGGCCTTTCTTTGTGATGGGCGACTCAGTGACTAACTCTTCTTTGTAATGTTGCCCCAGTAACTGAATTTTCTCTGTGACGAGTGCACCAACGACTAGACCTCTTCTCTGATGGGTTTCTCATTGAATAGCTTTCTTCTCTGATGGGTGACTTAGTGACTTCCCTTCCTCTGTGACCAGTGCCTTAGTGACTTATACTCCTTCTAATGGATGTCCCAGTAACTTGCACTTCTCTGGGATGATAGTCTCAATGACTGGCTCTCCTCTGGCATGAGAAAGAGGCCCATTTCTGTGATTTGTGCCCCCAGTGACTGGCACTCCTCCAGATGGATGACCAGTGAATAACTCTAGTATTGAATGGATTCCTCAGTGAATGGCCATTCCTTTTGATGGATGCCTCAGTGACTGGTTTTCCTCTATAATGGTGCCTCAGTGAATATTTATCCTCTGGAATTGGTACCTCATTGACTGGCTGTCGTCTGTGATGTTTGTCCCAGTGACTTACTTTCTTCTGTGATGGGTTCCTCAGTAGGTAGCCTTTTTCTGTGATGTATGCCCTGGTGACTTGCCCTTCCCTACAATGATAATCACATGATTTTTAACTCCTCTTTTATGAGTGCCCCAGTTGCTAACCATCCTTTGTGTTTGGTGCCCAGGTGACTTTCCTTCTTTTGTGATAGGTGACCCAATGACAAGTCTTCCTCCAAAACGAGAACACTAGTGACTAACCCTCTTCTCTCATGGGTGCCCCATTAACTGACTCTTTTGTGTGATGCATGTTTAGGGCATGACCCATTTTTGTGTTTGGTGCCTAATGACTGTCCCTCCTTTATGATTGGTGACACAATGATGGGTCCACCTCTGTGATGGGTGCCCTTCTGACTAACTCTTTTTCATAATGAATGTCCCAATAACCTTCTATTATTTTTTGTCTCAGTGACTGTCCACATCTATAACTGCTGCCCCAGTGACTAACTCCCCTCTGTGATGAGTGCACCAGTGAGAGGTCCTTCTCTTTGAAGACTACCCCAGTGACAGTTCCTCCTCAGTAATGGGTAACAAGGTAATTGTCTCTCATTTGTGTTGGGTGCCCCAGCGACTAGAAATTCTCGGTGATCAGTTCCCCAATGACTGTGCCTCCTCATATTGGGTACCACAGTGACTGTGTCACCACTCTGATAGGTACCCCAGTGACTGGGCCTCCTCTGAGATGAGGGCCCAGGGACTATTCTTATTCTTAATGGGTGATGCAGTGATTGGCCTTCCTTTGGGATATGTTCCTCGATGATTGGCCCTTCTCAGTAATGAGTGCCTCAGTGACTGCACTCCTCTGTGATGGGTCATTCAGTGACTGGCCCTCCTCTGTGATTGGTGCACAGTGACTGGCATTCCTCTGTTTGATGCCCTGGTAACTGGTCCTATTTTGTGATAGGTGACACAATGACTGATCCTTCTGCAAAATAAATACACTAGTGACTAGCCCTCTTCTATCATGGATACTCCAGTGACTTGTTCTTCTCTATTATGCATGTTCCAGGGACAAATCCTCCTCAGTAATGGGTGCCCAAGTGACTGACCCTCCTCTTGATTGGTGCTTCAATAACTGGCTCTTCTTTGTTAACAGAGCTGTAATTATTGGTCCTCCTTCTAATTGGTGTCCCAATGACTTGCCCACCCCTGTGATGGATGCTTCTGTCACTAGCCCTCAGCTGTGATGAATTTTTCAGTGACAGGTTTACCTGTGAGATGAATGCCTCTCTGACTGAACCCCCTCTGTGATTACTGCCATGATAACTATCCCTCCTCTGGGATAGGTTCCTCAAACTTGTCAACAAGGATGGATGCCTCAGTGACTGTCCCTTCTCCTAATGAATTCCCCAGTGACAGGACCACATCTGTAATGGTTGCCTCAGTGACTAGCCCAACTCTGTGATGCATGTCCCAGTGACTAGCCCTCCTCTGTGGGAGATTTCCCCACTGGTCAGCCTCTATGATGGGTGACTGAATGATTGTCTGTCACCCATTACAAGTGATCCAGTGACTGGGAATTCTCCATTATTGTTGCTCCAGTGAACACCTCCTCTATGATGGTGCCCAAATGACTGGCACTCCACCATAATGGGTGCTGCAGTGACTAGACTTCCTCTGTTATGGATGCCACAGTGACTGTGTTGCCCCTGTGATGGGTGTCCCAGTGACTGACTCTCCTCCTATTGTGTGCCCAAGTGACTGGACATCCACTGGAAGAGGTACTCAAGTGACTGACTGGCCCTCCTTTGTGATTGATGCCCTAGTGACTTCCTCTTTTCCTAATGGGTTCCCAAGTAACTGGCCCTTCTCTGTGTTGAGTGTCTAATAGACCATCCTTCCTCTGTAATGAATGCCTCAGTTACTGGCCCTCCTCTGTGATTGATGACCCAGTGACATGCCCTGCTCTTAATCGATGTCCCAGTGACTGGAATTTCTCTGATATGCATGCATCAGGGAATGACTTTCCTCTGAAATGGGTGACTCAGTGACTATACCTCCTCCATTATGGTTGCCAGAGTTACAGTCTCTCATATTTGTTGGGTGTGTCAATTACTGTGCCCCCTCAGTGATCAGCCTCCCAACAACTGGCCGTCTTACTATTGTTTTTCCCAGTGCAGTGCCCTCCTCTTGGATGGGTGCCTCAATTACACACATTTCTGTATAATGAATATCTCAGTGAGAGACCCTCCTTTGTGATGGGTACCTCAGTGACTGGTTCTCCTCTATGATGGCACCAAATTGACTAGTCGTCCTCTGGGATGGCCAACCTCTGTGATTGATGGCCCAGTGATATTCCCTCATTGTTATAGGAGTCCCAGGGTCTGTCCTTCTTCTGGGATAGGTGCCTCAATGATTGCACCTCATTTGTAGTGGGTTCCTTAGTGACTGGTCTTCCCCTGTGATGGTTGACTCAGTGACTAGCCCTCCTATATGATCAGTGAACAGGTAACTGCTCCTCCTCCTAATGGGTGCCCCAGTGAAAGACGTTTCTCTGGGATGGGTGCCTCAGTGACCTGCCCAACTCTGTGATGGGTGCTTCAGTGACTAGCCCTGTTCTGGGATGGATGCTTCATTGACAAGCCCTCCTCCGGGATGGGTGCCTCAGTGACTGACTCTCCTCTGTAATGGAAACCAAATAACTGGCACTTCTCTGTTACAGGTACCTCAGTGAATGACCTACCCCATAAAGGCTTCTTATGACATACATTCCCATGTGATGGGTAACTCAGTGACTGATCCTCTTCTGAGATTGTTGTCTTAGTGACTGGTCTTTTGTGATCATAGCCCCAGTGACTGGCTTTCCTCCATAATGAGTCCCCTAGTGACTAGCCCCCTTTTTTATCATAGGAGCTCCAGGGACTGCCTATCCTGTGATTCATGTTTCAGTGACTGTATTTCTTCTGTGATGGGTGCCCCAATGAGTGACCCTTCTGTGTGACTGGTGATACAATAACGTGCCCTGCTCCTAATGGGTGCCCCAGTGACTGTAACTCCATTGCCATGGGTGCCTCAGTGACTGACCTTCCTCTAGAGTGGGTGCCTTAGTGACTGGTCCTCCTACTAATGTGTTCCCAAATGCCATGTCCTCCTCTTGGATGGGGGTGTCAGTGATTTACACTTCTGTGGAACGGATGCCTCAATGACTGACCTTACTCTGTGATGAGTGTCTTAGTGACTGGCTACCCTTTGTGATGGTGCCCTAGTGACTAGTCTTCTTCTGTGAGAGGTGACCCTATTACAGGCCTGCCTCAATGATGAATGGTCCAATTATGTTTCTTTACCTGTCATAGGTGACCCAGTTTCTGGGCCTTCTCCATCATTGGTTCTCCAATCACGGGACTTCTTCTGTGCTTGGTGTCCAAGTAACTGGCATGCCACCATAATGGTTCCTGCAGTGTCTAGCCCTCCTCTGTGAAGATTGTTCCAATGACTGACCCTCCTCCATAATGGGTAGCCCAGTGACTGGTCCTCCTCTGTTATGAGTGCAACAGTGACTGTTTCTACTCTGTGTTGGTTGTCTCAGTGACTAGCCCTTCTTTGTGATGAGTGGCACCATGACTGACCCATCTCTGTGATGGGTGGTCTAGTGATTATCTCTCATCAGTTATAGGTAACCAGCAACTAGGATGAGTGTCTTAATGAATGGACAGTCTCTGTGATGGGTGCTACAGTGACTTGGCCAATGCTGATATGGTTGCCCAGTGATAGCCACATCTCTTTGATGGGTGTCCTAATGACTAGGCCACTGTGATGGCTGCTCAAGTGACTGGCCCTCCTATGTGAGAGTGGCCAGTGACTGTGTCTCTTCTGTCATGGGTGCCCCAGTGACTGTACTACCACTGTGATGGTGTCACGGTAGTTGACTCTCTTCTATAATGGATGCCTCAATGATTGTCTTTTCATTGCGATGGTGCCCCAGTGACTGGTCCTTCTCTATGATGGCTGACTCTGTGCATAGCCCTCATATTCGATGGTTGCCTATGTGACTGCTCCTCTTATCAGATGGGTACCCCATTGAGAGGGTACCATATATATAGGTGCCCCAATGACTCACAGTCCCCTATTATGTGTGCCCCAGTAACTGGGTCTTCTCTTATATTGGTACTTCAGTGACTGGCCCTTCACCATAATGGTTTCCCTAGTGACCAGTCCTCCTTGTGATGGGTGTCTCCATAACTGATCCTTTTCCATAATTGATGCCCCAGTGACAATTCCTCCTTTGTGATGGGTTGCCTAGTGATTGGCCCTCATCAGTGATAGATGCCTGAATCACTGACCCTCCTTTATGATCGTTTTTATTGTGATTAGCCCTCCTCCAAAATGTTTGAACCAGGGCCAGCCCTTCTTCTGTGATGCATTGCCCAGTAAATTGCCCTTCTCTGAGATTGTTGTCCATGTGACAGACCCCCCATCTGTGATGGATGCCTAAGTGACTGGCTTTCCTCTGTGATGGTTTCTTCTTTCAATGGGTTTCCTCTGTGATTAGGGCCTTAGTGGCTGGCTCTCCTCTGGTAAGGGAGATTCAGTGACTGACCCTCCTTGGTATTGGATGCCTCATTGACTGGCCTTCCTCTGTGATCAATACCCCAGTAACTGGGCCTCCTCTGAAATTGGTGCCTCGATGACTAGGCCTCCTCTAGTGTGGGTGCCTCAATTACTGGTGCTTTGTGCTGCATTCCTCAGTAACTGGCCTTCCTTTCTGATGGATGCCCTAGTGACTGGCCCTTCACTCTGATGGGTGCCTCAGTTACTTGCTCTCTTCTGTGTTTGGTGGCTGAGTGAATAGCCTACCTTTTCATGGGTGCCCAAGTGACTGGACTCAGTTGGATTTGGTGCCTCAGTGACTCTCCTCTGTGATGGGTGCTTTAATGACTGAAATTTCTCTGTGATGGGTGCCTCAGTGACTGTACCTCTGCTGTGAAGGATGCCTCAATGACTAGGCTTCCTTTGTGAAGGATGGCCAGTGGGAGGCCCCCCTCTGTGATGTATGTCCCAGTGACTGGGCCTGGTCTCTGATAGCTGCCCCAGTGAGTGACTTTCCTATGAGATGGATGTTCATTAACTGTGTCTCCTCTGTAGTGGATTTTCCAGTGATTGTGCCTCCACTGTGATTGGTGCCACTGTAACTGGCTTTCTTCTGTAATGGTGTCCCAGTAACAGGTTCTCTTCAGTGATGTTTGATCCAGTGACTAAACTTCATATTTAATGACCACCCTAATAATTGATTCTTCTTTGTGATGGTTGCTCCACTGAATAGATTTTCTTTCTGTATACTGCTCCAGGGACAGGGTTCATTAAATAATGGGTACTCCAAATGACTAGCCCTTAGCCATTTTAGGTGCCCCAGGGCCTGTTCTTTCTTAGTGATTGGTGCCCCAGTGACAAGTTATTCACCATGATCGTTGCTCTAGTGACTAGCCTTCCTCTGTGAGGGGTGTCCCAGTAACTGAATCTCCTGCATAACAGGTGCCCAAGTAACATGCCCTCCTCTGTGATGGGCTTCCTAGTGACTGGCCCTCATCAGTGTTGGATGCCCCAGTCACTGGCCTTGCTTTGTGATAGTTATCCCTGCGACTTGACCTCCATATGCTTGTCCCAAAGACTGCTCCTCCTCTGTGATGGGTTCCTCAGTAAATTGTCATTCTCTGAGATGTTTGCCCCAGTGACTGTCCCTCTTCCGTTGGGTGCCTCATTGACTGGAACTTCTCTGTGATTGATGACCAAGTTACTGGATTCCATATATGATGGGTGCCTCAGTGACTTGCCCTATTTTGTGATGGTTGTCATGGTGATGGGGCTTCCCCCATAATGGTTGCCCACGTGACTAGACCATCTCTGTGACTTATGCCCCAGTGACTGGCCATTCTTGGGGTTTGGTACTCCAGGGACTAGGCATCTTCCATGATGGGTGACCTAGTAACTGGGCCTCCTCCAAAATGGGTGCTTTAGTGAATAATGCCATTCTGAGATGGATCCCTATTTCTAGGCCTCTTCCATAATTGGTACCTCGTTGTCTGGCTCACTCTGAGATCGATATACCAGTGACTGGGCCTCTTCAATAATAGGTGCTCCACTATTACAGCCTCCTTCATGATTGGTTCTCCAACTGACAGGTCCTCCTGCAAATTGGATGCCCCAGTGTCTAGTCCTCCTCTGTTTTGAGTGCGAAAATGACTAACTTTCCTCTGGGACGTGTTCCTCAGCTATTAGAACTCTTCTGTGAAGAGTGGTCCTGTGTCTGGTCACTTCTATTATGGGTACCCTGGTGACTGGTTTTCTTCTGTGTGCTCTGGTGGATGTTTATTTTTTGTTTAGGGCATCCAGTGACAGTGACTGACCCTCTTGGATGGGTGAGCATGTGCCTGTCCCTCTTCTGTGATGGCTGTCCTAGTGACTGACTCTTCACGATAATGGCAGCCCCAGTTACTAGCCTTCTTGTGTGAAGGTTGTCCCAATGACTGACCTTCATACATAATGGGTATCCCAGTGACTGGCCAAATCTATGGTAAGTATCACAGAGATTAGTCTTTCTCTGCATAGAGTATCCCAGGAACTAGCCCCTATGTGTAAGGGATGTCTCTTAACTGGCCCACCTTTGTGATGCATGCCACAGTGACTAGCCATCCTCAGTAATTGGTGCCCCAGTGACTGCCTTTCCACTGTGATGGATGTCCCAGTGACTGATCCTTTTCTGTGAAGTGTGTCTGAGTAACTAGCCCTCTTCTGTAATGTCTGTGATTGTGACTGGCCCTCTTCTTTGATGGTTCCCCTATGACTACACCTCCTATGTGCTGGGTGCCCCAGTGACTGAATATCCTCCATTATTGGTGCCCAGTGACTAGGATTCTTCTGTGATGTGTACGTTTTTGACCTGCCCTTCTCTGTGATGGTTGGTCCCAGGGACTATATTTTCTTCTTTGAACCCAGTGACTAGTCTTCTTCCGTTATAGGTACCCCAGTGGCCGTGCCTCCTCAGTTTTTGGTGCCCCAATAACTGACCCTCCTTCTTAATGGGTGCCCAAGTTGCTAGCCCTCATCTGTGAAGGGTGTCCTAGTAACTAGGCCTCCTCCATAATAAGTGGTCCAGTTAGATGATCTCCATTGTGATGGACAGGACCCCCTCTGTGATGTATGTCCCAGTGACTGGGACTGGTTTCTGATAGCTGCCCCAGTGACTGACTTTCCTATGTGATGGATGTCCACTAACTGTGTCTCCTCTATGGTGGGCCTCCCAGTGATTGTCCCTCCTCAGCGAATGGCCCTCTGTGATGGTTGTTCCAGTGACTGACCCTCTTCCATAATGGATTCAAAGTGACTGACCCTCTTCTGTTATAGAAGTACCTGTCCTTCCTCTCTAATGCATGTCTGATTGACCAGACCTTCTCTTTGAGGGGTGTCCTGTTACTAACCAACATATGAAATGGCTTCTTCAGTGACTTACCCTCATCTCTTATGGGTGCTCACGTTACTACATTTCCTATGTGATGGGTGCCCCAGGGAATAACCCTTTTCTGTGATGGTTGTCTCATTAACTGAACTTCCTCTGTGATAAGTTCCTCAGTGATTGTCCTTCCTGTTTGTTTTGTGTATCATTGAATTGCCCTTCTCTGTGATCAGAGCACCAGGGACTGGCTACCCTCTGTAATTAGTTCTCCTATGCCTAACCCTCAACTGTGAATGTGTCACTCTAAGACTCTCTCTCCACTATGATAGATGTACCAGTGACTAGTCTCTTCTGTGACAGGTGCCCCTATGACTGACTCTCATATTTGATGAGTTTCTCCATGGCTGATTCTTCTGTGATTGGTGCTTCAGTGATAAACCATCTTGTGTGATGGGTGCCCCATTGACTGACCATCTTTCATAATGGGTGCCACAGTATCTGGCCCTCTTCTGCAATGGGAGTACAAGTGAATGGGTTTCCTCTATAATAGTTTCTACAGTGACTAGCCCACATTTGTGGTGGCCCAATTTCCAGTCATTCTCAAAATGGAAACACCAGTGATTCACCCTCCATTGTGTTGGACTCTAGTGATTTTTCCTCTTCTGTGATGTTTACACAAATGATTGCCCCTTTTCTTAAATGAATGCCCAAATTACTGGCTTTCAGCTGTGATAGTTGCCTCATTGAGTAGCCTCTATGTGTGATAGGTGCCCCTGAGACTGGTCCTTCTCTGTGAGGGGTACCTCTTTGTCAACCTCTCTGATGGGTGTCCCAGTGACAAGTCTTCCTCTATGAGGGGTGTTCCCGTCACTACCCCACCTCTTGATGGATTCCCAAGTGAATAAGTCTTTTCTGTTATTGGTTCCCCAGTGAGTGTCCCTTTTCTGTGATGGGTGCCCTAGTGACTGAATTTTCTCTGTTACAGTTGCCCCAGTGAGTAAATCTCCTCTTTGATGGGTGCCCAAGTGAGTAATCCTACTCTTTGATGGGTGCCTCAATGACTGTCTTTCCTCCTAATGGATATTCCAATGACTACCCCTTCTCAGTGATGAAAGCCTCAGTGACTGGCCCTTCTCTGTGATAGTTGCCTCAGTAACTGCTCCTTTTCTGTGATGGGTGTCCCAGTGTCTAGACTTTCTCTGCAATGGGTATCACAGTGCCTGATTCTCCTCTGTAAAGGTTTTCCCAATGATGGAATTTCTTCTGTGATGGATGCCCCAGGTACTGGTCCTCCTGTATAATATATTTTACAGTGACTGGCACTCTTCTGTTGGGTGCCACAGTTACGCCCTTCCTCTGTGACAGATGCCTCAATTACTGCCCTGCTGTGATCAGTTTCTCAGTGACTCTGTCTCTTATGTGACTGGTCTGATGTGGTGCCCCAGTGATTAGCCTTCTTCTGTGATAGTTGTCTCAGTGCCTGAACCTACCACATTTTGAGTGCCACAATGACTGTGTCTTCTCTGTGATTGATGTTCTTGTGACTGACCTTCTTATATGATGGGAACCCCATGAGTATCCCTCTTCTGTAATGGCTGTCTTCCTCCAACAAAATGACTGACACTGTGGCAATCTGCCTCAGGGATTGGTTCCCCAGTTTCTGGGCCTCCTCCATACTGTGTGCCCCAGTGACTGACCCTCCTCTGTGAAGGGTGTTCCAGTGTTTTGGTATTCTCCACAATAGATGTTCCATTTACTTGGTCTCCTATATGACGGTGCACTAGTGGCTGGCCTTACAAATTGGGTGCCACAATGAATAACTCTCCTTTGTGATAGATTTTCCTGAGATTTGGCTTCCTCTATAATAGAAATGCCAGTGACTAGTCCTCTCCAGTGAGGGTGTCTCCGTGAGGGACCTATCTCTGTGATGGGTGGCCCAGTAACAAACCCTCTATTATGGGTGCTTCAGTGACTGTTCCAGTTTTGTGTTGGTTGCACAGCACTGGTACTCCTTTGTGATGGGTGCCCAGTGACTTGCACTCCTCTCTGATAGGTTTCCTGATATTTGGACCTCTTCCAAAATGGCTGCCTTAGTGATTTTCCACTTTATGATTGGTACTCCAGTTTCTCGGTCTCCCCCATAATGGGTACCTCAATGACTGGCCCTTCTCTGTGAAGAATGTCTCAGTGATTGTACCTCTTCCATAATAGATGCTCCAATGACTGGGTCTCCTTTGTGACTGATGCCCCAGTGACTGATCTTGCTGCAGTTGAGTTCCCCAGTTAATAGCCTTTGTCTGTGAAAGATGCACCGGTGACTGCCTTCTCTATTATGGATTCTCCTTGATGAGTGCTTCACTGTGAGAGGTATCCCTGTGACTGACACACCTCTGTGATGGGAACCCCAGTGACAGTATCATCTCTTTTCTGAGCTCCCAATGACTGGTCTCCACTTTGATGGGTATTCCTGAGACTGATCATCCAGTATGATTGGTGCCCCAGTGACTAGACTTCCTCTGTGATGGGTGCTCAGATGACTAGTCATCCTCTGTGATTGGTGTCCTAGTTTTTGGTCCTCCTTCATAATAGGTGCTCCATTGACTGGACCTTCCTCATGATTGAAGCCACAATTTTTGGCCCTTCTCCAATTTCGATGCCTCAGTGAGTAGCCCTCCTTTATGATAGGTGCCCTTATGACTTGGACTCCTATATTTGGGTGTTTCAGTAACTGACCTTTCTTGTGATGGGTGCCTCTGTGACTAACCCTCCTCTGTATTGGGTGCCTCTGTGACTGGCACTTTGCTGTGATAGGTGACACAGTGACAGAACCTCCTCTGTAATGGGTGCCCAAATGATTAACCCTCATCCATAATGAATGCCCTAGTTATGAACCTTCTCCATTGGAGGACTAGAGACTGCCCTTCCTTTCTTATGGGTTTCAAAATGATTGCTACTCCTCTGTGAGGATTCACTAGTTTGCCTCTGTGTTGGGTTCCAAAGAGACTGACTCTCCTCAGTGTCAGTTGCTCCAATGATAGAGCCTCTTTAAAATTGTTTTACCCATCTTCTGAGATGGGTGTCCCGGGGACTGATTCTCCTCTGTGGTGAGTGCACCCGTGACAGGCTCTCCTTTATGATTGGTGCCCCAGTGACTGGGCCTCCTTCATAATGTGTGCTCCAATAATAATCCTCCATTATGGATGCCCCAGTGACTGGTCCTCTTGTTTGATTGATGCCCCAGTGACTGTCCCTCCATCATAGTGATTGTTGTAGTGACTACACCTCCTGTTTGAAGGTTGTACCAATGACTGATCTTCATAATCGATGCCCCAGTTTCTGTTTATCCTCTGTTATGGGGGCCACAGTGAGTAGCTCTCCAGTGTGATGAGTGTCCCAATGACTTCAAACCCTGTGTAATGGATGCCCCAGTGATTGGCTCTCCTCTGTGATGGGCAGTTCAGTGACGCTCTCTCCTCTGTGATAAATGTCTCAGTGACTGAGTCTCCTCTATAATAGATGTCCCTGTATCTAGCCCTACTTTGTAATGAGTGGCCCAGTGAATGAACCTCTTCTGTGAATAATATTTCTGTGACTGATCCTCCTCTCTAATGGATGGTCCAGTGTCTTGCTTTCCTATTTTATTGCTGCCACAGTGACTGGGTCTCCAACATAATGGGTCCCTCAGTGACTATTACTCTGCCATTTGGGTATCCCAGTGACAGGGGCTTCTCAGTGATCAGTGCCACAGTGACTGGATCTCCTCCATGATAGTTGCCCTTGTGATTCACCTTCTCTGTGATGGATGTCTCAGTAACTGGGCCTCCACATATTAGTTCCTCCAGTGACTGAACTTCCTTCATTATGGGTTCCACAGTGACTGGGCCTCAACCTTGATTTTTGCAGTGACTAGCCCTCCTCTGTGATGTGTATCCCACTTACTGGGTCTCCTCCATATTGGGTGTCTTAGTGACTGCCCCTGCTTTGTGCGGGATATCCCAGTAGCTCTTCCTCTTCCATAACGTGTTCAAAAGTGACTGTAAGTCCTCTGAGATTGGTACCCTAGTGAATGGTCTTCATATATAATGGGTATCCCAGTGACTATCTCTCCTCTGTGATTGAAGTTTTAGGAACTGGCATGCCTCCATATTGGTTGCTTCAATGACTAGCCCTCCTCTGTGATTGGTGCTTCACTTAGTGGGTCTCCTCATCAATGGGTGTCCCAGTGATATTCCCTTTCTTGTAATGGGTGTCCATGTGTCTGATGGGTGCTCCAGTGACTGATGTTCCTCTGTTATGGGTGTCCCAGTGACTGGTCCTGTTTTATCCTTGGTGTCTTAGTTATTAGACTTCCTCTGTGATGGATGCCACAGTGAGAAGTCCTCTTCTGTGATGGGTGCCCAGTGACTAGTCCTCCTCTGTGATGCAAGTTTCTGTGAATGAAACTCCTCAGTGAAGGGTGTCACATTGATTGGCCCTGCTCCATGGTGTGTGCATCAGTGACTGCCCCTCATGTATGATGGATGCCCTAGTGATTGGTCCTCCTGTGTGATGGGAATCCAAGTGACTTACCCTCATCTGTGATGGTTGTCCCAGTGAATAGTTCTCCTCCATAATTGGTGCCCCAATAATTATTCCACTTCTGTAATGAGTGACCAGTAACTAGCCGTCTTTTAAAATGGGTGGTTCAGTGAATGTCCCTTCACTGTGATGGGTGCCCCAGTGAATGGGCCTCCTCCATATTGGTCCACTGACAGGTCATCCTCCATTATGGGTGCCCCACTGACTTTGCCTTCTCTGTGATTGGTGCTCATTTACTGGCCCTCTTCCATGATGGTTTTTACAATGAATAGTCTACTTCTGTGATGGGAGCCTCACTTACTGGGCCATCTCCAAACTTGATGCCCCAGTGACTGGCCTTCATACATGAAGAGTGCTCCAGTGAGTATAGCTCTGTTATATGTATCACAGTGACTGTGCCTCCTCCATAATTAGTGTCATAATGACTCAAACAACTCCGTGATTTGTGCCCCAATGATTACCTTTATGATGGGTGTCACAGTGACTTTCCCTCTTCTGTGATGTCTTTGTAATTGGTCACCTCCAAAGTGAGTGTCCCAGTGACTAGCCATCCTCTGTGATGGGTGCCTCAGTTTCTGGACGTCCTCCATAACGCCTGACCCAGTAACTGATATGACTCTATTATGAGTGTCCCAGTGACTGGTCCTCCTCTCTGAAAAAATGCCTTAGTGATTGATCCTTGTTGGTGATGGTTGTCCCATTATCTATCTTTTCTCTGAGATTGATGCCCCAGTGACTGGGGTTCATAATAGGTGATTGATTTTTTCACAGGGATTCCTCAGTAATTGGAAACCCATTTACTGGTCCTGTTCCAAATGTATGCCCTAGTGAATTCCCTTCCTCTGTGACAGGTGTTTTAGTAATTGGGCCTCTCCATAATTGTCCATGAGACCAGGTTTCCTCTGTCTTCTGTGCTCCTGTGATTTTCTCTCCTCTCTAATGGGTGTCCCAGTGACTGTCATTCCTCTGTGGTAGATGCCCCGTGTCTGGGCTTCCTCTATGATGGTTGCCCTTGTGACTGACTTTCTGTGATGTATACCCCAGTGACTGGCCCTCCTCTGTGAAAAAATGCCCTAGTGATTTATCCTTGTGGGTGATGGTTACTCCTCTCTAGCTTTCCTTTGTGATTGCTGACTCAGTGACTGGTTCGCCTAATGGGTGACTCAGTGACAAGTCCTGTCCCATTATGGGTTCTCCAGTGAGGTACATTGTCAGTAATTTTTCCCCAGTGACTGAAACTCTTTAATAAAAATGCCTTCCTCTGTGATCAGTATTCTAGTAACTTGGTCTCCTTCATATAGGATGTTCCAGAGACAAGGACATTTTGTGACAGAGGTTTCAGTGACTGACTCTCCTTTGTGATGAGTATCACAGTGCCTGGCTCTTTTCTGTGATCAGTGCACCAGGAATTAATCTTCTTCTGTGATGATTGCCCCAATTACTGGTCCTTCTCTATAATGGGTGCCGTAGTGACTGGCCCTCCTCTGCAATGGGAGTCCCTGTGACTGAGCCTCCTCTATAATGTGTGCCCCAGTGACTACCTTACCTCTATAAAGTATGTCCCATTTACTGGTCTTCTAAGTTTGGTGCCCCAGTGAATTGTCCTCCACTGTGATGGGTGACATAGTGTTGGTTTCCACAGTGATTGGCTCCCCTTCATAATGGGTACTCCAGTTACAGGTTCTCCTCTCTGATGTGTTCCTCAGTTTCTAATCTTCCTATATGATGGGGACCTTAGATGCTGGTCTTCCTCTATGATGGATGCATGCCTCACTGACTACCTGACCTCTGTTATGCTTGCCCCAATGAATGGGCTTCCTTTGTGATGGATGCTGCAATGATTAGACTTCTTCAGTGATGGCTTCCCCAGTTAACAGACCTGCTCTGTGATGAGTGCCTCTGTGAATGACCCTTTACTGTGGTGAGTGCTCAGTGATTAATCCTCCTTCAAATGTGTACCCCAGTGACTGGACCTCATCTGGGATGGGTACTTCAGTTAATAACCCTACTCTGTGATGGTGCCCCAGTGACAAGTTATCCTCTGTGATTGTTGTCCAAATGACTGACTTTCCTCTTTAATGGGTGCCCCAGTGAGTAGAACTCTTCTGAAATTGGTTATTCAGGGACTGACCTTTCTGTATAATATGTTCCTCATTATCTGGTACTCCTCTCTGTTTGGTGTTCCAGTGTCTGACCCTCCTGTCTGATGGGAGCCTGACTGGTTCACCTCTCTGATAAATGCCCCAGTGACTGACCCTCATCTATAATGGTTGCCTTAATGACAAATATTCCTCTGTTATAGGTACCCCGGTGTCTGGTTCTACTCTGTGATTAGTATTCCAGTGACTGGATCTCTTCTGTTATGGTTTCCCCAGTGACTTGACCAGCTTCATAATGGCTGCACAGTGACTGGTGTTCTTTTACTATAGGTTCCCCAGTCACTGGGTCTACACTACTGTGATTGATAACCCAGTGACTGGTGCTCAACCCAAATTTTTTGTCCCAGTGACTAGCCCTCCACTGTGAAGGGTGTTCCACCTACTAAAGCTCCTCAACAATTGGTGCCCTGTGACTACTCCTCCTTCATTACGCATGTCTCTATGACTAGCTATCTATGTGATATTTGCCCCAGTGACTGGCACTTCTCTATAATTGGAGTCAAGTGACTGGCCCTTCTCCATTTTTTGTGTCCCAGTGACTTCCCTAGCTTTGTATTGGATTCCATAAAGACAAGCCATCTTATGTGATTGATGTCTCAGTGACTAGCCCTCCTCTCTTATGTGTGCTTTTGGGATTGACCCTCCATTGTGATAGGTGTAACAGTGATTGACCCTGCTCTCTGTTGAGTTCTCCAGAGTATGCCTCCCCACTGTGATGGGTGCCCTAGCGAGAGTAGCTCCTGTGTGATGCATGCTCCATTATCTAGCACTTCTTTAAAATTGGTGCTCCAATGACAAGCGCGTTTTTGTAAGGAGAGTCAGTGGCTGGTTCTCTTCATTGATGGGTTTCCCAGTGACTGACTCTTCTTTGTGATAAGTGCTCCAGTGACTGGGCCTCCTTCACAATAGGTGCCCCCTGTGACTGGCTCTCTTCTATGATGGGAGTCCCAGTGACTCGTCCTCCTCTGTAATAGGTTCAGCAGTGACGGACACTCCTTGCAATTGATGCACCAGTGACTGGGTCTCTTCCATAATGGGTGTCCCAGCGACTGGCCTTCCTTCATTATGGATTCCCTGTTACTTGGCTTCATCTTTGATTCATGCTTTAGTGACTGTTGTTCCACCATAATGGTTGCTCCAGTTAGTAGAATTCCTTTGTGTAGGTTGTTCCAATGACTAGTCCTCCTCTATACAAGTGCCTCATTGATTTTCTCCCTTCTGTTAGTGGTTTCACAGTGACTAGCACTTCTCTGTGTCTAGTGTACCAGTGATTAGACCTCCTTTGAGATGTGACTGTCCCACCTCTCTTATGGGTGCTCTAGTAACTGGTCCTCCTCTATTATTTGTGTGCCAGTGACTGCCACTCCTTTATATTGGGTTTCCAGGGGCTGACCCTCCACTGTGGTGGTTGCACCATTGACAGACACTCTTTTGTTGGTTCCCCAGTGAATGGGCCTCCTAAATAATGGGTGCCCTCCTGAATGGCCCTCCTGCATTATGGGTGTCCCGTGACAGGGACTTCTCCATGATTCATGCCCCAGTGACTGGCCCCCCACCATAATTGTTGCCCCAGTGATTTCTCTTTCTTTGTGAAGGTTGTCCCAATGACTGACCTTCCTTCACAATGGGTGACTCAGTGACTCGATCTCTCCTGTTATGAATGTTAAAGTGACTAGCCTTTCTCTGTGTTGAGTGTGTCTTTGAGGAGTGCTCTCATGACTGGCCCATCACTCTGATAAGTGAGGCAATGACTGGCTCTCCATTGTTATGGCTAGCCCAGCGACAGCCCCTCTTCTGTGTTGGCTGTTCCACTGGCGGGCACTCCTCTGTGATAGGTGTCCAGTGACTACACCTCTTCTGTGATGGATGCCTCATAAATTGATTTTCCTCTGTGATCTGTGCTTCAGTGACTATATTTCCTCTGTGATTGTTGCCTAGTTATTGTGTCTCCTACACCATGACTCAGTGACTAATCATCCTCTATTATAGGTGCCACCATGTCTGTGCCCCATGGTGCCTTCTGGGTTATTTGTGCCACATTGAGTGGCACTCCTCCATAATGGGTGTTTTAGTGACTGTCATCTGTGATAGGCGTCATTTTAACTATGTCTTCTCCATAATGGGTGCCCCAATGAAAGAACCTCCTTTTTGATGATTATCCATTGACTGGCCTTCCTCAGTGATAAGGGGCCAAGTGACTGGCCCTCTTCTGTATTTTTTGTCCCAGTAACAATCCCTCCCCATAATGAGTATTTCAGTGACAGGCACTCATGTGTAATTCGTACCATAGTGACAAACTCCTCTTTGTGTGGATGTGTCAGTAAATAGTCCTTCTCTGTAAGGGTTGCCCCAATGACTGAACCTTATCAGACAAGGGCTCCCCAGATACTGCCACTCCTTTGTGGTGAGTGCCCAAGTGTCTGGCCTTCCTCTGTATTGGATACCCCAGTGACAGGATCTCTTCTGTGGCAGGTCCATCAGTGCCTGGATCTCCTCTGCTTTAAGTGCCTAATTGACTAGCCCTCTTCTCTTATCTATTCCCCTGTGATAGGCCCTCATCTCTGATGGGTGCCCCAGTGGCTGGCCCTCCACTGTTATGGGTGTCCCAGTGACTGGACTTGTCTGTGATGTATGTCTCAGTGTCTGGCTTTCCTCTGTAATAGATACCCCAATGACTGTGCCTCTTCTATAAGGGTTGTCCCAGTATCTTTCCTTCTCTGTGTTGAGTATACCAGTAATTGTGCCACTTTGATAATTGGTGTCCCACTGACTAACACTCTTCTCTGACTGGTACCCCAGTTACTGGCCCTCTGTTTTTTTTGTGCAACAGTGACAAGGCCTCCTCTGTGTGGGTTTCTGAGTAATCAACTGTTATTTGAGAGGTGCACTGTGACCGGCCTGCTTCCGTGCTGGGTGTCTCAGTGATGGCTCCTCCTCTGTGATGAGTGTATCAGTGACTAGTCATTCACTGTGATAAGTGTATCAGTGACTAGCCATTCTCAAGGAGGGCTGCCTTCTTGACTGGCCTATGCTCTAGGGACTAGCCCTTTTCTGCACTAGTATTCCTGAACTGGCTTCTCTGTTATGGGTGTCCCAGTGACTGGCTGTTCTCTGTGATGGGTGCCCAAGTTACTGAGCCTGCTCCATTTTGGGTGACTCAGTGACTTTCTCTCTTCTTTGAGGAGTGTAGCAGTGACTAGTCCTACCATATTATGGGCTCACCAGTTACAGGCCCTACTTTATGTTTGGTGACACTATGACCAAACCTCCCCCATAATATTTGGCCCAGTGATTAGCCCTTATATGTGAAATTTATCCCAAAAATATTCCTCTTCCATAATGAGTGCCAAAGACATTGGTCCTACTCTGTTATGAGTGCAAGAAAACTAGTTCTTTTTGTGTTGGGTGTTCCAGTGATTAGCCCTCCATGTCAGGGGTGTAGCCATGACTGAAATGCCTCTATAATGGGTGCCATAGTGAAAGAGCCTTCGTTTCTATTAGTTCACCAATGACTACCTCTCTTCTGTGGTGGGTGCCAAAGTTATTAACCTCCCTCTGTGAAGAGTGTCTTATTGACTACCCCTATTTTGTAATGGCTATTCCAGTGACTGATTCGCCTCTGTTAAGGGTGCCCAGTGAATACACCTCTTATATGATTGATGGCCCTATGACTACCCTATCATTATGATGTGTTTACCAGTGACTGGACTTCCTCTGTGAACAATAACCCAGTAGCCAATCCTCCTCTGTGATTGATGGCCCAGTAACCCCTAATAGAGGAGTGCTTGTCACTGAGAAACCCACACAGAGAATTTGTCACTGTTATACTAATAACAGAGGAGATCCAGTTACTGGGAACCTATAACAGAGGCGTGCTAGTCACTGGGATAGTAATTATGAAAGTAACCCAATTGCCAGTACACTCATTACAAAGGACAATAACAGAGGCATCCATTATAGAGGAGACACAGTCATTGGAGAATCTATCACAGAGAAGAGCCAGTCACTGGCACACCCATCACATATGAGGCCAGCCACTGGAACACCCATAACATTTGTATGCCAGTCACTTGTGTATCCAGACAATAAATATACAAAACAGAGGAGAGTCAGTCACTGTGGCATCTACCACAGAGGTGGGCCCATCACTAGGACAGTGATAAAAAAGAAGGCCAGTCCCTGGGTCACCCATCACATAGGGGGGGCAGTTACAGGGGAACCCATTACTAAGATGAGCCAGGCAATGGGAAAGCCCTCGCAGAGCAGGACTATCTATTAGACACCTACATAGTGGAGAGTTTGTCACTGTGCCACTAAGAACACCAGAGGGCAACTCA
>NW_007258521.1:27967-74058 GCF_000164805.1 Carlito syrichta
TGGCCCTCCTCTGTGAAAAAATGCCCTAGTGATTTATCCTTGTGGGTGATGGTTACTCCTCTCTAGCTTTCCTTTGTGATTGCTGACTCAGTGACTGGTTCGCCTAACGGGTGACTCAGTGACTAGTCCTGTCCCATTATGGGTTCTCCAGTGAGGTACATTGTCAGTAATTTTTCCCCAGTGACTGAAACTCTTTAATAAAAATGCCTTCCTCCGTGATCAGTATTCTAGTAACTTGGTCTCCTCCATATAGGATGTTCCAGAGACAAGGATATTTTGTGACAGAGGTTCCAGTGACTGACTCTCCTCTCTAATGGACAGTGATAAAAAAAGAAGGCCAGTCCCTGGGTCACCCATCACATAGGGGGGGCAGTTACAGGGGAACCCATTACTAAGATGAGCCAGGCAATGGGAAAGCCCTCACAGAGCAGGACTATCTATTGAGACACCTACATAGTGGAGAGTTTGTCACTGTGCCACCAAGAACACCAGAGGGCAACTCACTGGGACACCCATAATGGAGGAGGAACAATCACTGGGACAACTATCACAGAGAAGGGTCAGTTATTGGACCACCCATCACTGAGCAAGGCCAATCACCAGGATACCCACCACAAATGTGTGATTTTCAATGGGACACACTTTGTGGAGGAGGCCTAGTTAGTTGGACCACCATCACAGAGTTGGGTCAGCCACGGGAGAGTTATCACAGAAAATGGTCAGTCACTGTGGTGCCAGTCACTCCGGCACCCATTGCAGAGGAGAGGCAGTCACTGGGACACCCATCACACACATAACTGAAGAGGGCCAGTTACTTGGGCACTCATCACAGAGTCAGGTCAATTAAAGGGGCATCCTACAAAGATTAACTGTAATCACTGAGAAGCTCACACAGAGGAGGGCTTTCCCTGGTGTACCTATAACAGAGGAAGGTCAGTTACTGGGGACCCATAACAGAGTACTTCTTATAACTCAGACACCAATTATAAAAGTGGTCCAGTTATTGATATACCCATCTCAGAGGTGGAGAGTCATAAAAGCACCAACTATAGAGGAGGAACAGTCAACAAACCTATTAGACCTACTACCTTACATCTATCACTCAACTATTAATAAATTAAGGGATAGCCTTCTCTGTATGAGCAGAGGAAGCAATTACCTTTTTCTGTCACAAAATTAAAGCATCCCTAGCCCATTTTTTACCTCAAGTAACCCCCATACCACTTATTCCAATACTAGAGATCATTTAAATTATTAGCCTCTATATTCAACTTATAATCTTAGCTCTATAATTGACTGAAAATACCACAGTAGGTCATCTATACGCTTAATAGGAGGAGTTATATTTGTCCTATTATCAATTAATTCAATTGCAGTATCAACCACATTTATTACCCTAATTTAACTAACTGTTCTCAAAGTCAACGTAGCTCTAATTCAAACCTATGCATTCACATTCTTAGCTAGCCTGTACCTACACAATAATACTAAATAACCCACCAAGAACATGCATGTCATATAGTCAACCCTAGCCATTGACAGTTAACAGGAGCTCATTCGGCCCTTGTTATGACTTCAGATCATGCAATATGAGGTCATTTTAGCTTATCTTTACTTTTATCTCTAGGCCTTTTAACTAACATATTTTATATTAATGGTGACAGATATTGTCAGAGAAGGCATATTTCAAGGCCACTGTGCATCAATTGTCCAAAAGTTATTCCGTCTTCAATATGAAATAATTATCTGTATCATATCAGAACTTTTCTTTCTGAGTATTTTGTCACTCTAGTCTAGCTCATACTCCAGACATAGGAGGTTTCTGGTCTCTACAAGGCATCTACCTCCAAATCGTTTAGAAGTCTCACTGCTTAATACATCCATTTTACTAGTCGCCAGAGTTTTGAGTACCTGAGTTCATCACAGTCTCATAGAAGGTAACCAAGAACAGATACTTCAAATTCTACATTCCACACTTGTTTTAAGCATTTACTTCACACTATTACAAGACTCAGAATACTTTCAAACATCCTTTACTACTTCAGAGAGTATTAATGTCTCATCATTCTTCCCTAGTTACAGGGTTACAAGGATTACATGTTATTATTGTCTTAACCTTTCTTACTGTTTGTTTCCTTCACCGATTAAGATTTCACTTCACAGCCAGGCTTGGTGACTCAACCTGTAATCCCGTGCCTTGGGAGGCTGAGGTGAGTGGATTGCCTGAGCCCGCGGGCTCGAGGTCCACCTGGGCAACTTGGTGAGACCTCATGTCTACAATAAATAAAAAATTAGCTGGGCATGTTAGCACGCACCTGTATTTCCAGCTACTTGGAAGGCTGAGGAGACCACAGCACTCCAGTCTGGGTGACAGAGTGAGACTCCAACTCAAACAAACAGACAAACAAACAAAAAATTGCACTTCACGTCTAGCCACTATTTTCCATTCGAAGTGTACCCTTAATTTTGACACTTTGTAGATGTAGTCTAACCATTCCTATATGTTCCATATATTGATGAGAATCATGTTTTTTTTAGTATTAACTAGTACAACTGACTTCCAATCAGTTAGGTCTGATATATCTCAGAAAAAAATAAGTAATCTAATAACAGCCTTAATTACAGAATTTCCCTGGCACTGGTTCTCATTGCCATACCGTTCTGATTTCCCCAACTAAATATCGGTGCAGAAAAATCTAGTCAATAGAATCTGCACACTTATCCTTCTCCGTAAAATTCTTTCTAGTAGCTATTATCTTTCTTTTATTTGATCTACAAATTGTCCCCTTACTTTTTTATCATTATCTTTCCAAACACACAATCTCAAACTTATAGTAATTATACCTTAATATTAATTTCAATTTTAGTAATAGGATTTGCCTACGAAAGGATCCAAAAGCGATTAGAAAGCCTTGAGTAGGGTGATTAGATTAAAATAAAACAAATGATTTTGATTCATTAGATTATGACTATATGACCAACATTTCTATATCAACTATTAGATTTTATTACATCCCTTCTAGGCATATCAATCTACTGATTGAATTTTATATCTTCATGCTATGCTAAGAAGGTATAATACACTCAATATTTATTACAGGCTCATTCATTATTCTAAATCTTAACTTCATCCTGGTCAATATAATTCCAATTATTCTTCTAGAATTTGCAGCATGTGAAGCCATAGTGGGTCTAGCACTACTAGTTATAATATACAAAATGTATGGCCCAGATTATGTAGAGAAAACTCTTACAGTATTAAAAATTATCGTACCAACATTTATACTTCTACCAGTATCATGATATACCATAAAACCTGCTATCTGAATTAGTATCACCATGAACAGTCTATTAATTAGCCTTATCACCCTTTCTCTTCTAAACCAACTTTCGGACAACAACATACATTTTTTGCTGACTTTCTTTACAAATTTACTATCAACACCCCTTCTAATCATGGCTACCTGTGACTTTCCCTAATAATTATAGCTGGTCAGAACCATTTATCTAAGAATAAAATAAATTTGTATCTCAATATTAGTTTTACGACAAACACTCATAATCATAACCTTTACTGCTACAGAACTAATCTTATTTTATATTCCATTCAAGGCTACCTTAATGCCCAACCTCGTTATTATCACCCGATGAGGTAACCAAACAGAACGATTAAACAGAGGACTTTGCTTTCTATTTTATATATTAATCAGCTCACTATCCCTGCTCATTGCACCCATTCTCTCTCAAAACACCTTTGACATTAAATCCATTAATTCTTTACCATTCAAGAACCTCCACACCCTTGATCTAACAGCTTCCTCTAATTAACATGTATAAGAGGATTTGCACTAAAAATACCTCAATTTGGTCTCCAGCTTTGTCTCTCAAAAACTCACTTTGAAGACCCTATTGCTGGCTCCATAGTACTTGCAGCAATACTACTAAAACTTGGTAGCTAAGGGATAATATGAGTGACAATAATCCTAAACCCCTTAACATACTTGATAGCTGATCCTTCCCTCATGCTTTCGCTCTGAAAAATAACCATAACAAGTTCTATTTGTTTATGTCTATACAGACTTAAAATCACAAACTGCTTACCTCAGTAAGCTATATAGCACTCATTCTGACTATCTCCATTCAAACACCATGAGGTTTTAAAGGAGCAATTGCTCTAATAATAACTCATGGTCTTACCTCCTCCTTATTATTCTGCCTCACCAACTCAAACTATGATTGTGTTGTCAGTCAAACCATACTTTTAGCTTGAGACCTTCAGATCCTTCTGCCACACATAGCCACATAATGACTTCTCACCAGCCTCACAAAACTTTCACTCCCCCAACAAAATATTTAATTGGAGTGCTATTTGTAACAATATCATCCTTTCCATGGTCTCATCTAACCATCATTTTAATAGGGATTAATAAATTAATTACCATTCTGTACTCCCTCCATATACTTATTACAAGTCAAAGTGGAAAATTCGCCAACCACATAAGCAATATCAAGTCTCCGTTTGTGTGAGAAAATATTTTAGTGTCTATACATCTCTTTCCTTTTCTACTAGTATTCCAATAACAATATTCTTATACTTGGGTCAAGAAATAATGATCTTTAATTGACGTATAACCATTCAGACAATAAAATTAACTTTAAAATTCGAACTAGACTATTTTCCATACTCTTTTTCTTTTTGCCAATAGCACTTTTTACCACATGATCCATAATAGAATTTACTCCTTTTTTTTTTTTTTGAGTTGGAGTCTCACTCTGTCGCCCAGACTGGAGTGCAGTGGCCGCTCCCTGCCACCGCAACCTCGACCTGCTGGGCTCCGGCGATCCTTCCGCCTCAGCCTTCCGAGTAGCCGGAATTACAGGCATTCACTACCACGCCCGGCTGATTTTTTGAGTTATTGTAGAGATGAGGTCTCGCTGCCCAGGCGGGTCTCGAACCCGCGGGCTCAGGCAATCCACTCACCTCAGCCTCCCAAGGGCGCAGGATTACAGGCTGAGCCACCGAGCCCGGCAGAATTTTCAAAATGGTACAGCACTCATACCCTAACATTGACAGCTTTTTCAAATATCTACTCTTATTCCCTATAATGATACTAATTTCAGTAACCACTACTGATTTATTTCAACTATTCATTGAATGAGATGGTGTAGGAATCATGTCATTTTTTGTGGACTGATGGAATGTAGGAACATACGCCAGCACAGCAGCCCTCCAAGGAATGTTTCATAATTATATCAGAGACATTGGATTCACTCTAGCAATAGCATAAATCCTAATATGGTCTAATACATAAGAATTCCAACAAATATTTATTCATAAATTTTACTCCAGCACTCTGTTATTTATAGATCTTCAATTAGCAGTAACAAGCAAATCTACACAATTTGATATCCACCCTTGACTCCCATCAGGCATGGAAAGTCCAATAGCTGTCTCTGCTCTACTTCACTGTATCACTATAGATGTAGCAGAAGTTTTCCTTCTCATCCAATCCTACCCTTGTTAGAAGTTAACAAGGTAATCCAATCCTTCGTACTTTGGCTAAGCAATATTACCACTTTATTGACAACAATTTGTGCATTAATACAAAATGATATTTTAAAAATTGTCTAATTTTCTACTTTCAACCCATTAGACCTTATAATAGTGGTAATTGGCACAGATCAGCCCTACTTAGCTTTTCTATGTATCTGTACCCACACTTTTTTCTAACCTACATTGTTTATATGCTCCAGATCCATTATTCATAATCTAAACAATGAACAAGACATCTGAAACATAGAAAATTTATTCGCAGCTATACCTTTTACCTCCTACACATATATTATCAGAAGTCTTAGTAAGGTGAAGTGGTTCAAGGCTGTAATTCTAGCACTTTCAGAGACTGAGGCAAGAAGATTGCATGAGCCCACAGGTTTGAGACCAGCCTGGGCAAAATGTTGAGACCTCATCTCTGCAACAAATAAAAAACACTGAGCATGGTTTTTGTGCCCACCTGTAGTTCTAGCTACTTGGAAGGCTGAGGGGCAAGGATCACTAGGGCCCAGCAGGTAGACACTGGGGTGTTCGTGAGCATGCACTACAGCTGGGGTGTTCGTGAGCATGCACTACAGCCTGCTGGATGGAATAAGACTTCAACTCAAAATAATAAAAAGGAAGGCATGCATTCACAGGTGTGCCTTTTCTCACAGGATTTCATTCCAAAACCTTATTATCAAAACGACCAACATATCATACACCAATGTCTGAGCCCTCTTGATTACACTAATCACCATCTCTCTAACAGCTGTTTGCTTTACCTGCATTATATTTATGCTCCTGTGACAGCCCCCTCCTCAACCTTAATTTCCATCAATGAAAATAACCATCCTCCTAATTAACTCAATCAAATGCCTAGCAGTAGGCAGCATCTTTGCAGGATTCTTTATCACCAATAATATTACCTCTATAATGGTTCCCTAAATAAACATATGCCTACACCCAAAATTCATGGCACTCATTATTACCATTCTAGTCATTATGCTAGCAGTAAAACTTAATGTTATCTCATATAACCTCAAATTAAACGACCCCCTCAAACACACACAGTTTCTAACTTACTAAAATTTTTCTTAATCACAGTTCACCACCTGTACTAATACATACATCTGTACACAAGTCAAGATACAACATCCCTACTTCTATACCTCATTTGACTTGGAAAAATTATACCAAAAGCATAGCCCAAACTCAATTATCTCCTGTAACCAAATAGGATTAATTAAACTATATTTTTGTTTCCTCATTTTCCTTTTACTAGTCATTTGTGTAACTCTCTAAGTCCCATAAGTAATCTCAATAACAATAAAGATTCTAACAGTAATCAACCAGTCACCACTATAAGTCAACCCCATAACTATACATGACACTATACCCAGATTCTTCATGAAGAAGACCAACTTCCTCACCCTCAAAAACAAGCCAATACTCCAAATTCTTAATATCAACCACTATCTGCAGGCTCTCATACCCAACTAATAATACCCCTCAGATAAAACATTAGACCCTCAAAGCTCAGGGTAATCTTCAGTAATCATAGTTATTTTATTTCCAAATACTACTAACATCCCACAGTCTTCCAGTACCCTCAAACATTTTGTTGTGATGAAATCTGGTTCTCTTCTAGAAATTTGCTTAGCCATCCAAATCATCACAGGATTAATTCTGGTAATACACTATACATCAGACACAATAACTGCATTCTCCTCTGTAACGCCCATCTGTCGAGATGTCAGTTATGACTGAATTATCTGATATATACATGCAAATGGAGCATCTACGTTTTTCGTCTGCCTATTTATGCATGTAGGACAAGGTTTATACTACAGGTCCTAGACTTTTCTAGAATCATGAAACACTGGCATTATTAATACTGTTTGCCATCATAGCAACAGAATTTTTAGACTATATACTCTCATGAGACCAAATATTATACTGAGGCACCTCGTTATTACCAACCGTCTGTCAGTCATACCATTCATTGGCACTTAGTTGAATGAATTTGAGGTAGTTTTTGTGTTTATAAAGCAACCCTAACATGATTCTTCACCTTCTCCTTTATTCTGCCATTCATCACAGCTTCCTTCGTAATCATCCACTTCCTCTTTCTCCACAAAACAGGATCTAACAATCCATCAGGAATTTCATGAGACATCAATAAAATCCCATTCTACCCCTACTACACAATGAACGATATTTAGGATTAATTCTCCTGTCACTCCTACTTCTAATCTTAGTCCTATTCACAACAGATCTATTAGGAGAACCAGTCAACTACATTCCAGTCAACCCCAAGTACATTTTCTCATATTAAACCAGAATATTTTCTATATCTATGCAATTTTGTGCTCTATTTCCAATAAATTAGTACTAGCCTTACTACTTTGTATTTGAATCTTAGCTTTAATTCCAATACTTCACATATCTAAACAATGAAGTACAATATTTTGAGCATTTAACTAATGTCTATCCTGAATTCTAGTAACTGACCTACTAGTACTTACATGAATTGGGGGCCCACACATTGAACACCCCTTTATTATTATTGACCAAACAGTGTCCATCTTGCATTTTTTATTATTCTCATCCTAATACCATTAACTAACCTAATCAAAAATAAAATACTCAAATTATAGTCCTTGTAGTATAAAAATTACTTTGGTCTCATAAAACAAAAATGGAAAACGGATCTTCCCACGAAAGACTCAAGGAAGAGGTCTAACATTCCTCTATCATGACTCAAAACTCATATTCTGCCTACACTATTCCCTGATTTTATGTTTAAGTACTATTAACTACTCTTAAGTACTATGTCATTATTGGAAAAATGTTAGCAAATTGTAATCCCACGTACTTCACGCATTATGTACTCATTCCCATGATTATGTGTTAGTACTACATATGCATAACCTTACACAGGATATCTATCTATGTTTAATTGTACATCAAGTTTTTCCCCATGCATATAAGCAAGAACAGGAACTCATTAATGTTACCAGACAATACTATATCCTCAACTAGAAAACCCAGGAGATCACTTGTACTCACACAGTAATATCAACATATCATTACATAAAACATTAATTGATTTATTTACATATCGCTATATAGTCAAATTATTTCTTGTCACCATGCTTATCACCTTCATTAATCCTCAATTAACCACCAAACTTTGAGAAACAAACAACCCCCTTGGGATATACCTCTCTGCTTGCTACAAACCCATAACACTTGGGGGTGACTAGCCTGAAACTATACCTGGCATCTGGTTCTTGCATCAGAATGATTACACTAAGGTCACCCTCTCATTCCCCCTAAATAAAACATCTCAGTACTTACAGGCAAATCTCTCTCATGATCACTCAATTGCAAATTGCATTCATTTGGTATTTTTTTTAAGGTATAAAGGGGGGAAGTGGTTAGACTCAGCATGGCCTTAACTGGGCTTTAAAGTAGCCAATTCCATTGTAGCTGAACTTATGTTGAAAGTTACACAGCCTCATAACAACCATAAGTTGCTATTTAATTCATGACTGACAGACACAAATGTGTAATGCGTATACATGCATATATATGAATATATATGCATATGCATGCACAGATCCAATTACCCATTCCATGATTTAATCCAAAACCTCCTACCTTCCACAATTTGTAATATTAATGAAACTTACCTTTTGCGAAACCCCGTAAACAAGAGGATCACATTAACTCAATACCTAAAATATACTAATTTAATTATAATTTCATCTAGAAATTATCTCCATCCAAAACCCCAATTATTGTACTTCCAAAAACTGCAAATTGTAAAAAGAAATTAGGCTTTCTAGATTAGAAAATTTCCCTTTTATTTATAAGGTTACTAAGTATGCCCAATATACTGACATAGCGTTTGATGCTAATAAAATTTGATAAAGAAAAAATTAACTGGGCAAAATCCTTTTAATTCAATGATAACTTCATCTAGAAATAGATTGAGACATTTTCAAAAACTGCAAAGATGTAATAAATTATAGAATTTCTAGGTAATAAATTTTTCAATTTATTTATAAAGTTACCAAATATACCTCCAATACTAACATAGCACTTAAAGGTAACAAAATTGTGGTACATATACACGATGGAATACTACACAGCCATAAAAAACAACAAAATCATGAATTTCGCAGCAACCTGGATGGAACTATAATCTATAATACTGAGTGACTTCTCACAGAAACAAAGATCCGAGTATCAGATGTTCTTACTCATATAGTGGACCTTGAATATCCAATGTAATACTATAAGAAAATGACTGACAGTACTGGGAAACTATGGCAGGGAGGGAGATGGGATTAACGGTAGTAAGTATCTGTCTGGGAATGGGGAAACACCTCTTATCAACACGGATGCCTGAATGAAACGTATTTGTATGCCTAACCCTTAACTGTATCCCACAATATCATAATAAAAAATATTGATTATTAAAAAATAAAAATAAAATATTAAAAAATAAAGGTAACAAAAGAGGGTTGGGTTCATGTAACTTAAATATATAAAGCAAGGAATTGAAAATGCCTGAAATGAGTTTTCACAATCTTATGAACATATAGTTTTGGTCCTTTCCTTTTCATTAATTCCTAGTAAAATTATACAAGCAAGCATCCACCTTCCAGTGAGAATGCTTTTCAGGTCATTAAAGACCAAAAAAGGCAGACATCAAATACACTATTCTAGTAGATAATTATGTATTTTTCTATCACACTCCTACAGGAAATAGCTATGATTATAGTTAAGCCATAAACAAAAGTTCAACTAAGGTATACTAGAAAATTTAGAGTCAGTACATTTCTTATTAGACACCACAGTCATGCAATTAGTAACATTCCGGTGTAAACCATGTTTGAGATATTTCATAGACTAAAGTTAATCATTATTTAAACCATAAAAAGCTACAGTTAAACTTAAAATAACCCATGAAAGTAACTTGAATATCCTGAAAACATGATAGCTATGACCTAAACTGGGATTAGATACCCTACTATGCTTAGCTATAAACATTAATAATTATAAACAACTTTATTTGCCAGAGTACTACAAACATGAACTTAAAACTCAAAGGACTTGGTGGTGCTTTACATCTCTCTAAAGGAGCCTGCACTGTCTTCAATAAACGCAGATAAGCTCACCATCTCTTGCTAATTCAGCCTACATAGAGACATCACTTTAAAACTCTAAAAAAAAGTATTAAAGTAAACAGAAGTATACATTAAAAACATTAGGCAAGTTTTAACTTATGAGATGGAGAGAAATGGGCTACATTTTCTAACTCTAGACTCCCCACTACCACCCTTATGTAGTATTAGGCTAAAGGGTTACTTAGTAGCAAGTTAAAAAGAGAGAGTTTAATTGGATAGGACCATAAATCATGCACACTGCTCATCACCCTGCACAAATACAACTCTATCCTTTAAATTTATAACACACTAGTAACATGTCTAAGAGGAGACAAGTCATAACAAGTTAAGCATACTAGAAAGTATGCTTGGAGTACAAAAATTGTAACTTAATTTAAAATCACCCAGCTTACACCTGGAAAATTTCTCATAACTTGACTACTTTTAACTAAAACTAGTACAAACCACAAACAATTAACTTGCAACCCCTTACTAAAGAAACATTTTATACAAATTTCAAAGTATAAAAGATAGAAACTTATTTAGGTGTTATAGATGAAGTACTGTGGGGGAAAGGTGAAAGCTAAATGAAAGTACAAAATAGCAAAGATTACAACTTTTACCTGTTGCACAAAGAATTGACCAGAACAATCTTAAAAAGAGAATGTTAGCTAAAATAATCGAATCCAGATGAGCTACATATGGACAGTTAAATGAACGTACTCATCTATGCAACAAAATATTAAGAGTATCTAAAAGTAGAGTTGAAAAGCTATTGAGTCTGGTGATAGCTGGGTTGTCCAGAACAGAATGCTAGTTCAACTTTAAATTTACCTACAGAACAAGTAATCCTGATGTAAATTCAAATGTTACCCTAATAGGGGACAGCTCTTTAGTAAAAGGAAACAGCATTTATTAGTGAGTAAAATATTTATATACCATAGTTGACCTAGCTGTAGTCATCAATTAAGAAAGCATTCAACACAACACTCAAAAAATTCTTAGTTTCAACCAATAATAACTTCTAAATCTTCACTGGACTAATCTATAATTCCATAGAAGCAATGCAGTTAGAATAAATAACAAAATACTCTTTTTCTCACATAAACTTTTATCAGATCAGATAATCTTCCGATAGTTAACTATCATCCTCCTTTGTGTTTTGTGCCACAATGACTGGTCCTCCTCTGTGATCAGTGCACCAGTGACTGACTCTCCTTTGTAGTCAGTGTCCCCATATGTGACCCTCATCTGTGATGTGTGCTCCAGAGACTGATCCTCCACTATGATGAATGCCTCAGTGACTAGGCTACCTCAGTGAACTATGTGCCAGTGAATAGACCTTCTCTGTGATGGCGCAACAGTGACAGGGCCTCATCTGTAATGGATATCCCAATGGCAGGACCTTCTTTATACTCAGTGCCCTAGTGATTGGTCCACCTTCAATTGGGTGAAAAAGTGAATGGACATTTTCTGTGATGGGTGACCCAGTGACTGGCCCTCATCTATGATAGGTGTCTCAGTGACTGGGTCTCCATTGTGATGAGTACCCAAGTGACTATCACTCCTCTGTGATGGGTGTCCCCATTGACTGCCTTCTCTTAGTGGATTGCTCAGTGACTGAATCTCCTCTGTGATGGGCTCCACTATGACTGGGCATACTCTATGTGTCTCAGTGACTGTGTCTCCAGTGTGATGTATGACTCAATGACTAGTCATCATCCATAATGGATGCTCTAGTAAACTTTCCTTCTATATGATGGAGCCAGTCACAGGGACTGGCTCTCCTCTGTGATGGGTGCTCCAGGGACAATCTCTCCTTTGTGATAGTTGCCCAAGTGACTAGGCATCGTGCATAATGACTGACCCAGTTACTGACCCTCTTCTATGATGGACGGTTGCCCCAGTGGTTGGTCCACCTCAGTTAAGGGTGCACCAGTGACAGAACCTCCTTTGTGATTGGTGTGTCAGTGACTGTGCCTCCTCCATTATGTTTTCCCCAGTGACAGGGACTCCTTCGTGATTGGTGCCCCGGTGACTGGCCCGCCACTCTAATGGTTGCCCCAGTGGGACACCTTTTTGATGACTGTCCCAATGACAGTTCCTCTTTTATATTGTGCTTCTTGTGAGGGATGCTTCTCTTATGGGTTTCACAGTAATTTACCCTTTTCTGTGGTGGGCTTCCAGTGACTAGCCCACATCTCTGAGGCATTGCTCTGCATATGTGATGGTTGTCCCAGTGACCGGCCTTCCTTCCTCTGTGGTGCCCTAGGGACTTGCCCCCCACTGTGATGGGTGCCACTGTAACTGACACTCTTCTGTGATGTTTGCCCCATTGACTGGCACTACTCAGTATAAAATTCCCCAGTGACTGATCCTCCTCTGTGATCAGTGTCAGTGCTTCAGTGAGAGATTTTCTCATGATCGCTACTCTGTGATGAGTGCCAGAGTGAATTGTTCTCCTCTGTGTTGGTTGTCCCAGTGACAGGCTCTTCTCTGTAATAGGTACCCTGTGATTACTGTTCTTCAGTGATACATGCCCAAGTCACCATCCCTCCTCCAAAATGGTTTCCGCCATGACTGCCCCTCCTATCAGATGGAATATCCAGTGACTTGTCCTCCTCTATAAGTGCCTCAGTTATAGCCCACATTTGTGATGAGTGCCCCAGTAACCGGCCCTCTTCTGTGATGGCTGCCCCAGTGAATAGCTCTCCTCTGTGATGGGTGCCTCTTCTGTGATGGCTGTCCCAGTGAATGGCTCTCCTCTCTGATGGGTGCCTCAGTAACAGTGACTCTCACTTCTGTGCTTGTGCCTCACTGATAGGTCCTCCTCTGTGATTGGTGCTCCAATGACTGGATCTTCACTGTAATTAATGCACCAGTTTTTGGCCTTCATCTGTGATGAGTACACCAGTGATTTGTTTCCTATTTTATGTGTGATTCGTGTGGCAGTGACTTGCCTTCATCTATGATGGGTAAACCAGTGACTGACCTCCTCTTTGATAGGTGACCCAGAAACTCCCCCTCCACCACTTTGGGTGCCCCAGTGACTGGGCCTCCTTTTTGATGGATTCCCCAGGGACAAACTCTCCTTTGTGATCGGTGCCACAATGTTTGATCCTTCTTCTAATAGGTGCCCCAGTGATTGGGTCTCCTCTGTGAGGAGTACTTTGGTGACAAGCCCTCCTCTGTAATGGGCATCACAATGACTACACCTTCTCTTAATAGGTGTTCCAGTGAATGTCTCTCCTCTGTGATGCTTGCCTTTGTGAATAACTTTACTCTGTGATTGGGGTGTCAGTGACTGTGCCACCACTATGATGGTGACAACATTTCTGGGCCACCACCTTTATGAGTGCTCCAGTGTTGAGCCTCTTCTGTTATTGGTGCCTCAGTAACTGGTCCTGCACTATACTGGTTGTCCTAGTATATAACCTCCTCAGTAATAGTTTCCCCATTGACATGTCCTCCTCCATAATGGATGCCTTAATTAATGGCCACCTGCTAAGAATGCCTCAGTGACTGGACCTCCTCTTATATGAATACCAGAGAGTAATCATTCTCTGTTCTGGGTATACTAGTGACTCACCCTTCTCTGTGAGGTTGCTCTCGTCACTGACCTGCATCTTTGATGGATGCCACAGTGACTGGGCCTCCTCTGTTATGGGTGTGACATTGACTGCCCTTTCTCTGTGATGGGTGTCCCAATGAGTGACCCTCCTCTATGATGTGTGTGCCAGGGCCTGACCTTCCTCTGTGATGGATTTTCTAGTGACTGGCCCTCTTCAGTGATAAATGTCCCAGTAAATGGCCCTTCTCCATAATGGGTGCCCAGTGACTGATCATCCTCCTTAATGACTTCACCAACAACTGACCCTCCTATTTTTGGGGTGCCCCAGTCACTGGCACTCCTCTGTGGTGGGTATCTCAGTGACTGGCTCTCGACTATGCTAGATGGGTGTTCCAGTAACTGGACTCCCTCCATAACAATCGCCATCCCGGTTACTATCCCTTCTCTGTTATGAGTGTCCTAGTGATTAGACCTAATCTGTGATAGGTGTCCCAGTGACTGACTCTCCACTGTGATAGACTGGGTTTCAGTAACTGGACCTCCTCCACAATAATTGTACAAGTGACTAGCCCTTCTCAGTTATGGGTCCTCTAGTGACTAAGCCTACTCTGATGGGAGTCCCAGTAACTAGGACTCCTCCATACTGGGTTCCCAAGTGACTGACCCTCCTCCATTATCGGTGCCCCAGTAACTGGACCTACTCTGTGATTGGTGTCCCAGTGACTGACTCTCATCCATAATTGTTGACCAGTGAAAAACCCTCCTCTGTTGCGTTTCCCACTTACTATGCCTCTGCCATAGTGGTTGTCATAGTAAATGGCCTTCCTTTGCTATGGGCATTGCAGTGACTGGGTCTCCTCCATAATGTGTGCTGTTGTGAAATTGCCTCCTCTGTGATTGGTGAACCACTGGTTTATCTTCTTTTATGATGGGTGTCCCAGTAACTTGCCCTCCAATGTGATTGGTGTCTCCTCAAGTGGACCATGTGTATTTTGTGTGCCCCAGTGACTGGGCATCTTCTGTAATTGGTGCTTCAATGACTAGCCATCCTCTGTGATGTGTGCCACAGTTTCTGGGACTTCATAATAATATTCCTCCATGATTGGTACCCTAGTGACTGGCCCTCCTTTATTATAAGTGCCACATTGGACAACCCTCTTCTGTGATGTGTGTTCCAGTTACTAGCCCTTATATGTGATGTGTGAATTTTTAACTTGCCTTTTTCTGTGATGGATGCCCCAATGGTTGGCCCTCTTCTTTGAAAAATGATCCAGTAACTATCTACTTTTTGATGAGTACCCAGTGACTAGCTTACTTCTGTGATTTTTTCCCAGTCTCCTACATAATGGGTGCCCCAGAGACTTACCCTCCTTCATTATGGGATCCACAGTGACTGGGTCTCATTGGTGATTAGTGCTCCAGGTATTGACCCTCTGACATAATGTGTTCTCTAATGATTAGCCCTCCTTTAAATGGGTGTCACAGTAACTTGTCCTCTTCAATAATTCGTGATCCAGTGACAAGCCCTTCTTTGTGATGGGTTTTTCAGTGATTGGCCTCCTCAGTGATGGGTTCCCCAGTGACTGGCACTACTCTATGATGGTTGTTCCAAATACTGGCCTTCCTTCCTAAGGGTGCCAATTAATTGGCAGTAATTTCTTGTGGGGGACACAGTGACTACACTTTCTCTGTAATAATTGTCTCTGTAACTAGGCATCTTCCTAATGGGTGCCAAGTGGTTAGGTGCCACAGTGACTGAGCCTCCCCAGTTATTGGTGCACCACTTACTGGTCCTTCTCCAAAATGGTTGCCCCAGTCACTAACCCCCCTCACTGATGAGTGTTGCCTTAATGGGCCTTCTCTTTAATGGGTGTCCCAGTGACCAATTCTCCTTTATAACATGTGCTGTAGTGACTGGACCTCCCTTTGTGATTGGTGTCCCGGCGACATGCCATCATTTATAATGAATGACACAGTGACTAGCCCTCTTATGTGATGAGTGTCACAGTGACTGAGCCTTCTCCTCAATGGGTGCCCCCTTGACTAGACCTCCTTTGTGATTAGTGCCACAATGACTGGTCATCCTTTGTAATGGGTGACAGTGACTAGTCCACTTCTGTGATGTGTGCCCTAACATCTGAGCTTCCACTGTCTGGCTACCTCAGTGACTGGTCTGCCTCCACTATCTGTGACTCAGTGATTCTCCCTCCTTCTTATGGGTTCCCCGGGGACTGGGAATAAACTGTTATGGGTGCCACAGTCATATGCCCTCCTGCATGATAAGTGCCTAAGTGACAGTCTCCCCTCTAACCATGTTTTTACTTCATTTCTCACTCATAATGGCAGCGTATTCTCCCTTTGAAATTGAAGTATAACCTGCTGAATCAAACTCCACATTCTTACTTTAATGTACATGTATGTTTATCTATGTATTTGGAGGTACATAGAATATTTTCACAACCAAAGTAGAATGCCAAATTGCCTAAGAAGGAAACTGATACAAAATATTTATTCTTCCCAGTGACAATAAATAGAAAGCACAAACAAGCAGGTTGGAAGATACTTTAGTTAGTAAATAACACAATGAAATGTGATCACTTCAGTCAGTTTAGGGAACAAAGTGTGATGGAAGTCCACCAAAGTCCAATAAAATAAATCTGAGGAGTTTTATTGCCAGGAAAGTCTTCCTTAGACAATAGATATCATGAGTCTTAAGGAAAAACACCTGTGTGCTACCTACTTATGGGCATAAATGGAGACTGTTTCTCAATTACTTCGGAAGATTGAATATAGATAAAAAGGGAAACATTCAGAAGGAAGAAAAAAGTCTAGATGTTGCATGAAGATTTTAAAACACATTCTTCTTACTCTAACAGAAGTTTTTGGATGAAGATTATTTTTCTCCTGTAATTAATTTAGGCAAGCCAACAGTATTTAAGTTTGAACATTGCATTGTTTCAGGGATTAGAAAACATGAAACCACACAAAAAATTATGCTTGGTCAAATTTTGTAAAAGTTCAAAAATGAGGATCTTCTCCGAATGAAAGTGACAAGAAGAGAGCACAGTCTTATATGGAAATATAGTCTGCAGTCTACAATTAGAGTAATATGATTATTTCATGGGATTCACAAAGATAATCACTTTTAGTAACAAGAAAGGTAAAACAATTTTTTTCTTTTCCTGTCCCAGAGACGTGGTGTCCAGTGGTAAACAGTGCATTCATCAAAGAGTGGCAACGTCATCTACCAACCTATGTTGATGCGAACCTGTAAAGGTTAACACATTATCTGTGCAGCTTCTCTCTAGATAAGCATTTGGCAAAACAGGTATCAGGATTTCTATAGCATAGGGATAAAAATGAAATAAACAGGAACATCCTTTATTTGTCACAGAGAGCAGATGAATCCACTTATTTATACAGTTTGCAATGTAATCTAAAGAGTCTAACACCATACTCTTGTTTCACTTATTGATTTATCTACCTATTTTTAAGTAAGTTTAAGAGTTTCACAACAAAAGGAGATTTTCACATAACCCTTGAAGAAAACTGAAAGAAAATCTTATACACTCTCAGGGAATAAATGAGAAAACACAAATGTGCATGTTTGAAGTTTTGCATCATAAATAACGGAAAGTGATGTGATCATTTATGTCAGATCGGGAGCAAAGCCTTGTGGGACTCCAGAAAGTAAAAAACTTGCTCTGGATTTCCCATACCACAAAATTACTTGGCTTGGCAGAGTCCATCAGGTAATACCCCTGAAGCGATGTTAGTACATTTCTTCAATCATGAGGGGCTTTTTGTTTCCTGGAATTCAAGCTTCCCTTGCTGTTTTTCAAAGTCCAAAACCTAAAACTAAAACTTTTCTTAAAAACTTTAAAAATACCGTTCTTTTAAATGTCTTATCTAAATACATTTCCTTAAACATTTTTTAAATCCTCTATATTAAACTTTAGTTAACTATTTCAATACTACAAATACTCTACTAAAACTAAAACCCTTTACTAAAATCTATATTTTCTAAAATATTCCTATCATCCTAATATTTACTAATATTTTCCCACTTATCCTTAATGCCTAAATATATTTTAAACTATGCAATACACTATTACCTACTTATAAAACTTATAACTAAATAAACTTTTAAAAAATCCTTAATTCATCTGGAAACTTGTGACCAAGTAAAACAGCTTTTTGACACATTTCAAAGTTTAATCACAACGTGAGTTGAAAAGATGACAAATTGAAAAGGCCAAGCCATAAGGTGGGAAATGAAAAGCAAGAACAATGACATTCTAAAGTTAACCATGTATGCCTCAAGTTATAGTATATTTGTACTCTGCCAACACAAGGGCTCCATTGACGTAGGTGCCAAACAAGATGGGAGGGAATGGTGTCATAACTCCCTGGCCTTCCTAGAGGCTCGGGGTCTTCGGCCCACCAGATTCTTAGGATCTGATAGACCTCCATGACCGGCTCCCAACAGCTGGGCAATAAAGGTCATTAGGCTTAAGTAGAAAACCCCACATGCTACCTACATCTGGGCTTAATTGGAGTCTTTTTCTCAATACCTCAGAAAACTGAATCTTAATCAAAAGGGAAAATGTCGGATGGAATAAAAATAGGCTCAATACCATGAACAGTTAATAACTCATGCCTACTATTCTAACTGGAGTTTAAGGATTCAGTTGATTTTACTTCTGGAATTAATTTAGGCAAGCCCACAATATTCAAGACTACCCATTGCATTGTTTCAGCATTATTTCAGCATTTGACATATGTGAAACCTCAAATAAGTTTTCTGGGTCAAATCCTGTAAGTGTACTATAAGAAAGTCCTTCTCCGTACTGAATCTAAGAGAAAAGAACACAGTTTTATGAAGAAATATAATGTATATACTATGGGCGATATTGGCCCAAATTATTGAGTAGTATTATTATTTTATGAGGTTCAAAATAAAATAAATTTTATCAAAAAGCAAGTTTAAATGAAGGTTTTCCCTACCTGTTCTTGAAGTGTTTTCCAGTGGTAATTTTTGCATTCATTGGAGAAAGGAAATTCGCTTACAAACCTATGTTGATGCTAACTTTCTAAGACTTCCAATTTATCAGAATAGTTTCGCTCTATTTAAGAGTTGGCAAAGCAGATGTGAGGATGTCTTTAAAGCATAAAAAGAAAACAAATAAAATATAATGCCTATAATTTTATTTCATTTGCTGCTGACCAGGAGCAATGAATCCAATGATTTCTATAGATTGCAGTAGTATAACTTAAGTCTAAAACACAGTTGTTTGTTTATGTATATTTTCCTATTTATATACTTCCCAATAAATTAAACATTTTTGCATTTACAGGAGATTGTAAAATTTTCTTTGAAGTAAATTGAAAGAAAACTATAGATGCTCCCAGTGGCATTAAAGAGAAAACACAAAAGTGAATGCTGGAAAAAACATTGTGTTAAAATAAAGGTATGTGTTCTCATCATTTCTGTGCCTTCAGGGAACAAAAAGTGGTGAAAGTTCAGCATAGTCAAAAATTTGCTCTTATGTTCCACTGCCAGAAAAGTTCTTCCCTGGGCTATAGACATCATGAAGCTTAAGTAGGAACATTTGCATGACATGTACTTCTGGAGTTAATTGGAAGCTGTTTCCTAATTACTTCAAGAGATTGAATCTAGGTCAAAGGAGAAGCGAGAAGAAAGCAAGGCAGGCTTAAGGATTTATAAGACTTTATAAAGTGTAAATTGTTCATGCCCTTAAACTGCAGTACTAGACTGTAGATTATTTTACTTCAGTAGTTCATTTAGGCAAGTCCATAGCATTCAAGACTGCATACACTTTGCATTGTTTCAGATATTTAAATATATGAAACCCCCTACAACTTTGCTAGATCAATTTTATAAAAGTGCAAAGAGAAACTTCTACACCCTGTGGAATCTATGAGGAGTGACCACAGTCTTGCATGAAAACTTAGTTTGTGCCCTAGGGGCTAGGGTGTTATAATTATTTCATGGGGTTTACAGAAGTAAGCACTTTTAGCAAAAAGCATATTAATGTAATTTTACCTTCCTGTCCCAGGGACGTATTACCCAGTGGTAATCTCCTCCTCATCAGAGAGTGACATATTTGCCCAATATATTTTGATGGAAGCCTACTAAAATCTTCCATGTTATGTGTGTAACTTCATTTAGCTAAGAGTTTGGCATAGCAGATATCAGAATTTCTATAAAGCATATCAAGGGAATAAATGAACCAAACAGATTTTTACCTCATTTGACAGCAGGTAGCATACGGATCCACCTATTCAAAAAATTTTCAGTGTAATGTATAGAGTCTAACACCACACATTTTTATCATTTGTTTTTTATTTATCAGTTTATTAGGAGGTAAGTAAAACTTTCACAAAAAAAGGAGTCTGAAAAATTGCCTTTGAAGAAAACTGAAAGAAAACTTTAGATGTTACCAGTAACATCAAAGGGAAAACACAAGCGTGCATGTTGGAAGACCCTTTGCATAATAAATGGTAGAATGTGATTTTATTACTTATGTCAGTTCAGAGAACAAAGAGTGGTGAGACTCAAGGTAAAAAATATGATCTGGAGTTCCCTTGCCAGAACAGTGCTTTGCTGAACAAAAGAGATTATTATTTAGTTTAAGAAGCAGCATCCACACACTAACTATATGTTGGTTCAATTGGAAACTGTTTTCCAACTTACCTCTGGAGGGTGAATTAAAGCCAAAAGAGAAAAATGCCAAAGGAATGAAGATAGGTTCAAAACTCCACAAAGAGTAATAATTTATATTCTTTACTTTAACTGCAGTATAAGACACAAGATTACTTCACTCCTGGATTTAAATTAGGAAGACCCATAGTATTTAAGACTACACATTACCTTGTATTAGAAATTTAATTTTGTGAAACCCCAAGCAAGAAGATCCTGGGTCAATTTTTCTAAAAGTAAAAAGTGAAAGTTAATCTCCCATTGGAAACTAGGAGGGGAGAAGAGCTCCTATGTGGAAAAATTGTTTGTATTATATGGCCTGGACTGTTGTGATATTTCATGGGGCTCGTAAAAAGAAGCACTTTAGCAACAAGTCAGTTAAAACGTGATTGTTCTCTAACTGTTCCAGAGACAGGTTGCCAAGTGGTAAGCAGTGCATTTATCAGAGAGTAGCAAGGCTGCCTAAAAAAATATGTTGAGAATTACCCATTAAATGTATCCACAAAATGGGTGCAGCTTCACTTTCAATAAAAGGTTGGCAAAGCAGATATAAGTATTACTTTAAAGCATAGTAACCGAATTTTAAAAAGTAACTGACCAGTTTTTCCCTTTATTTGCCACAGACAGGTGGTGGGTGGATTAGCCCAATCAAACTGTTTACATTATCACCTACTGAATCTAACACCACACTCTTATTTTTGACTTACCAGTTGTGGAATGCAGAATTGTTCCTCCTCAGTTTTATTGCTAAGGAATGATGCGGAGACTCAGAGTTCGGGAGTGAAGCAGCTCTTTTAATTTTGTTCTTGCAAGAACTGGTACCTCTCAGGTTACAGACAGTATATTTATACTGATAAAGTATAAGTTTTCCTTAGTTCACCATTGGTTGAGTTCTTTAGAGGTTACATTACTTTCCTGGACATCACCTAATCAATAATTTTGTACAAATAAGGTAAAACAAACAGTTTTTACACATATAACAGAAAATACAAATTTTTGATTATTGCTGGGTTTTGATGCCCATCAAAGGCAGCCTGCCAAAAGAGAAAGCCCGCAGAGAAAGGATGAACAGGGGAGTGAAGTAACAAATTGTCATTTTAAAAATTAATTATCATTTTGTTTATACAGCTCCCTCTTTTATTTTTTAGTAGTTTTTATTTTATTTTTTTATAGCAGAGTTATTTAAATTTTTAAAAATAGTTTCTGGGATTCTCCCTTAAAATCTAATTGAGTTTCCATTATTATGAGATTATTTGATGAATAACCCATTGTTTGGGGAATAACCCATGAGCATTTGTTTATTAATAGTATGTATTAATTTATACGTTTTTGGACTAAGTCTTTAGCACACGGAATTATGCAGCGCCTACAGTTGTTAATATTCCCACTACGATTACAAGGGAGGTTAAGATTGAGGCTATTATATTATTTTATTTTTTTATAAATCAAACTTTTGGGCAACCTCATCGGGTCTCTTCCCACTGTGGGAGATTTTCTCTCCTCTTAAATCATGCGTCCAAAAAAGAAAACCCAGCCTCTTAACCAATTTGTAAAAAAAATTATTGACTTCATAGTTTTTGACCAATTCATTGGCCAGACTAGTTAACTTTTGTAGCACTTTGGTGATACTTTCATTAGGGGTTATGTTTGTGGAATAAAAGTACAACATTTTCCCCAATATAACATGAACTCCCCCATTCTCAGCTAACATTATATTTAAAACCATATGGTTTTCCCAGGTTATTCAACTGTTGGCATCCAGTTGTTTTGTAATTTTCCTGATAGCATTTCTAGTGTAATTGATAAGTATTCATTGGCTATAGTAAATATAATTAATCAAATTTTCACTTTTATTAACAGTTGACCATCAGACAAGTATCGACTTAAATTCTGTGGCTATTTGGTTTCTAGCTTAAAATTCCCTGGGTACTCCTTGTGGAACTTCTATAGCATTGATATAAATATTGTGATTAAATGATTTTTGTAGCGTTTTGTTTTTATTTTGAGGATAAATTATTAGGTTGGAGTGAAATGTCAGGATGAAGGGGACGATCAGTTGAACCAAAGAACAAGTTCCAATCCATTTGGGTGGTAACAGGTTTCCCCTTTTCTTTTCTTCACAGTACCACTTAACATTTGTTTGAGGTACATTAAAATGATAGTAGCTGCCTTCATGTACCATTGAAACAACTAGGACGTAGATACAAGTTTGAAGTTGCCTTACAGGAGTAGTGAAACTTTACCCCCATCTGGAGAGACAGGAGGAGTGATTTAACTTACCCATAGAAAAGGTAGGGTTCACTTTTAAATATGGCTTCTGCACAGTAGGCTGAAGCAGACAGGCTTTTGCATGATTTGTTTTCTCATGCATCCTTGTTTTGGAACAGGTCTAACATAAAACTTATTCTGATAAGCACTTTATCTCAGCTGGTAGGGAATGGAATCACTTGTTGCTGAAATAATTATGTGGCACATTCATAGCAGTCATTTTATTTAAAGTGGATGCTCTAAACCTTATCCATTTCATACAGACATTTGTTTCCTTTAAACCAGTTTTGAATTCTATAATTTGTTTTAATTTTGAATTTTAACTATAGTTACCTTTTGGGAATTATTGTTGGGGAGGTAAAAAAGGGAATCAAGAAATAAGACAGGTAGGGGCTGTTCCAAACATTAAAAGAAGATGAATCCTTCCTGATGTTAGAAAATGGCTGACAAACCAATTATTAGGAAATTAATAACTATATTGCATAAGAAAAGTCTTTAGAAAACTCAAGCAATATTTAAGGCACTCTTAAAAACCTATGAATGTGTAGATATTTATACTATTGTCAAACAAATCGGTGAAAAATTATAATTTGTCAGAAAATAAATTAAAGGGTAATCAAGGGGTCATTCAAACGAGGAAAAAAACTCTTAAATTAATATCCTTTCAAATACAAAAATTAATTTCACTGAAATGCCCAACGTTGGAAAGTTCAAGTACTTATTAGAAATTGTTAATCACCTCACTGGGTGGATGGAGGCATACCTAACAACAACAACTACAACAGGATCTGTAATGATACCTTTGGGACAGGCAATCCCTAGATCTGGTCTAATAGAAAATATTGATTTGGATAATGGAAACCGTTTTGCCCAAGGTATTACAAGGCATTACAACAGCACTACAAAAGTAATGGGACGTTCATACACTCTGGCATTATCCTTGGGACTGATACAGCAAATAAGCCAAACTCTAAGCACCAATACGACTAAACTAATGCTAAAAATAAAGTTCCCTGGGTCAAATGTCTTCTTATAGCTCTCCAAGTTAGAACTGTCCTTCAAAGAGATTTGGATTTGTCACTCTATGGACTATTATATGGATTACCCTATATAAGAAGATAAACAGATTTTCAGACCCTGGAAACCAAAGATCAGTATATTTTAGGAGAATATATTTCAACCAACTCCTCTACGCTGTCTTCCATTATATTAAAAGAACTCCTTGCTCAAATTCCTCCTCTTGAGTTCCCAGTTCACCATTTTCTATGTGGCAACTAAATGATAACCAAAACTTGAAAAGAAACTAAGCTCCAACCAAACTGGGGAAAAAAACATACCAAGTTCTCCTAACCACTGAAATGGCTGTTCAAATGGCAGACAAGGGTTGAGCACATCATACCCAAGTCAAGAAATCAACAACAGGGACTATGGTAAAAGAGAAATAAAATTGGTAGAAAGTCTCTCAAGTAGAACCTCTAAAAATAAAAGAAAATAAAAAGTTAATTTAAAATTTGATCTCCATGAAACTTTTTGGTGTTCTCTTTATAATCCTATCTATAGTAATGTTTTTATTGTCCTATCTGTTTTATTAAAGGTTTATATTAGGGACCTCTTAATTCTAAATGCTTATGGGACTGTTTCCTCCTTTGAAAACCACCAAACTATCTAATTACTTGCAAGCTTCTATTATTATTGTAACTTTATGAGCCATTTATATGTACAGGCAACCAAGGTAAGTCTTATCTCTTTCTTATTAATTTGATAATCAATGTGACTGAAACTTTATCACCTCAAACTATAAAATTTGTTGCATATCAAAATTTTTGTTGTTGTTGTTTTCTTTGTGAGATATGCCATTCAGACCTCAAGTTGACCTTATTTTATTTCTACAACGAGGCCGATTTGGACAATTAGGTTTATGCCTAGGAGATTTATTTCTGCTTCTGTGACAAATAATAATGACCTGTTATTTTCTTGATTTCAGTTTTTATAATTATGAGTCCTACTATAGAAACCTGAAATCCCTCTTCTTTTACTCAGGAAATGAGAAATATTTCTGGTAAAAATTGAATATTTTGAGATTAGAAGATTAGGAAAAAGCAAGCTGCCCCAATATTATGAGAAAGATGGGTATTTTTCTCATTAGGCCCCAACTTTAACTTTATTAAGTGTTCCTGGTGGAATCTGATAAAGGGGAACCCATGTCCTTCCTATTCTGCATCTAGTGCTATAAGAGAAAATATATATATATTTTTAATTCAGGGGAATACCTCTTTAAATGCCCTGGTTTCTTGCTGTAAAATCATTCAGCTCTTTTTTCATTAAATTTCCTATTTATTGTCTTTTAAATTAAACTTTCCTTTAATTTGTCCTTTTTGATACCTAGAGTTTGTCTAAGGGGGATTTTTATTTCCTTTTCCAATTACCGTTTTTGCAGTGCTTATCATATTTCTAGCTTTTTACTTTTTCTTTTCTAATCTCTTTTTAAAAACACATTTTGTACTTTAAAAAATATTTTATAGCCCTTATTTATTATAGAGATGTGGAGTACAAGTCAGGGTTAGGTATATAAACAGTGATAATGCAGGTACCCTTTTCAATGAGGTATGCCCTCCCTTCCCTAGTAGTTTCCCTCAACTGTCAACCCCCCCTTCCATGTCTGTTAGCCATTACTGTCAATAGTTTTCTTATAGTATTATAATTTTTCAAGGTCTGCTTATGAGTGAAACCATACGGTATTCTGTTCTTTGTTCCTGTGATAGATTATTGAGTATAATCAACTCCAAATCCATCTAAGTTGCTGTGAAGTTCATATATTTGTCCCTATTTATGATTGCATAATATTTCATTGTACATATAAACCACACTTCTTTATTCTGTCCATCTTTGATGGGCAACATGGTTGGTTCCATGTTTTTCTTATTGTGAATAGAACTGCAACAAACATACGTGTGCAGGTATCATTTTTGTAGAATGATTTGAGGTCCTCTGGGTATACTCACAATAGGGGAATTGCTGGGACATATGGAAAGACAGTTTCTAGTTATTTCAGAATTCACCACACTGTCTTCTAAAGGGGTTTCACTAGTTTGCATTCTCACTAGCAGTCTAGAAGTGTTTCTTTTTCTCAACATGCTTGCCAGCATCTGGTGTTGTTTATTTTATTAATGATGCCCATTCCACTGGGTTAGGTGGTATCTCAATGTGGTTTTGATTTGCATTTCTCTGATGATGAGTGAGGTTGAGCACTTTTTATTGTTTCTGTTGGCTGCCTTTATATCTTCTTTTGAGAATTGTTTATTCGTGTCTTTTGCCCACATTTTATTGGGACTGTATTTTTTTTCCCTTGTGACATGTTTGAGTTTCTTGTCGATACTATATGTTAGGTCTTTGTCAGTTATGGAGTTGGCAAATATATTTTCCCATTCTGTGGGCTGTCTCCCTGATCTGTTGATGGTTTCCTTTGCTTTGCAGAAGCTCATTAGTTTGATGAGGTCCCACTTCTCTATCTTATTTCTTAAGGTTTTGGCATTTAGGGTTCTGAATAGAAATTGGTTGTCAGTTCCAATTTCCATAACAGTCTCTCATGCGTTTTCTAACATTCTTATAGTTTGAGCTCTTACATTTAGGGGCTTGATACACTTAGAGATAATTTTTGTATATGATGATAGGAAAGGGTCTGTTTCAATCTTCTGCATGTGGTCAGCCAGTTTTCCTAGCACCATTTACTGAATAGGTTCTCCTCTACCCAGTGGTTGCTGTTGAAGGCTTTGTCAATGATGAGTTGGTTGAGGAATTGAGACTTTGCTTCTGGAATCTCTATCCTGTTCCATTGGTCTATGTGCCATTTCTTGTACTAATACCAGGCTATCTTGATTACTGCAGTCTTATATTAAATTCTAAAGTCTGGAAGTATGATACCTCCTGCTTTATTTCCTTTGCTGTGGATTGTTATGGCTAATCGTCATCATTTATATTTTCATATGGATTTCTGTATTGTTATTTCCAGGTCTGAGAAGAATGATAATGGTACCTTAATGGGTATTGCGTTTAATCTCTAGAGTGCCTTTGGTAGGATGAACATCTTAACAATGTTGATTCTTCTGATCCACGAGCATGGAATATTTTTCCATTTGTTTGTGTCTTCCTGGATTTCTTTGAACAGTGTTTTGAGGTTTTCATTGTAAAGGTCTTTTACTTCTCTGATAGGAAGATGCCAAAGTTTTTTATTTTTTGTGGTTATTGTGAATGGGATTGTGCTTTTTATTTGGGTCTCTGCCTGCTTGTTCTTGGTGTTTAAGAATTCAATTGTCTTTTGCACATTTATTTTGTACTCTGATACTTTGCCAAAGTCATTTATCAGTGCCAGCATTTTTTTTTTTGACAGATTCTCTTGGATTTTCAACGTTTAGAATTATATCATCAGCAAAGAGGAATAACTTTACTTTCTCTTTTCTTATTTGGATACCCCTGATTTCCTTCTTTTTTCTAATTGCCTGAGCTAGGATTTTCAATGCAATATTTAACAAGAGGGGTGAGAGTGGACGTCCTTGTCTTGTTCCAATTTTCAGGGAAAAATGTTTTCAGTTTCTGTCTATTTAACAATATGTTAGCTGTGGGTTTATCATAGATGGCACTTACTATATTGAAGTATGTTCCTTCTGTACCTAGGTCTTTGAGGGCTTTTATCAAGAAGTGATGCTTGATTTTATCAAAAGATTTTTTTTCTGTTTAATAATATAATCACAATGTTTTTGTTTTTACCTCTGTTGATATATTTAATTGCATTTATGGTCTTGTGAAAGTGCAACCAGTAGGCATCCTGGGGATGCATCCTACTTTTTTATAATGGATGATTTTTGAGATGTGTTTTTGGATCCAATTTTTTAGAATACTGTTGATGATTTTTGCATCTATATTCTTAAGGGATATTGGTCTATAGTTCTCTTTTTTTGTTGGATCTTTACTCAGTTTGGGTATTATTGTGATGTGAGCCTCATAAAATGATTTGGAGAGAATTCCATCTTTCAATTGACTGGAATACTTTCAATAGGATTGGAACTAGTTCCTCCTGGTACATTTTGTAGAATTCTGCTGGAAAGTCATCCAGTTCAGGACTTTTTTTGTAGGTAGTTTCGTATGACAGAGTCAATTTCTTGGGTTTTTATTGATCTATGGTTTTTATAGTGTCTCAATGTATTCTAGATTCATCCTGGGGAGCTTGTGTGTTGTCAGAAAATCCTCTATTTCACTTACATTATCAAGTTTGTTTCCATATAGGCATACATAGTAATCTCTGATAAACTTTTGTAATTTGATCTTTTGTATGTCTGAATGTGTTTATTTGGGCTTTTTCTCTGTTTTTCTTGGTCATTCTCTCTAGGGGCCCATCAACCTTGTTAATTGTTTCAAAGAACCAGATTTTTGTTTGGTTGATAACTTCAATGATATTTTTGTCTTATATGTCCTGTATTTGGGCTCTTATTTTTGTGATTTGGATTCTTCTGCTAAAGTTGGAGTTTTTGTAGTCTTTTCTTTCCAGCTCCCTTAGGTGATTTGTTAAGCTCTCCATTTGTGATCTTTTGGCTTTTTGATGTGTGCTCATAGAGATATAAATTCCTCTCTTAGAAGTGATTTCATGGCATCCCAGAGGTTTGGTAAGATGTTTCTTTATTTTCATTTGTTTCCAGGTTTCTTTCAAATTCTGCTTTAATTTCATTGTTGACCTAGTAGTTGTTCAGTGTCATGCTGTTTAATGTGCATGTCTTTGTGTGCTTTGTGGATATGATATTGGTTTTGATATTTATTTTTATTCCACTGTGGTCTGAAAATGTGCATGTCAAGATTTCAACCTTATGAAATTTGTTTATGCTTGATTTATGGCAAAGGATGTAATTGATCATGGAGTATGTTTCATGTTGTGATGAGTAGAGTGCATATTCTATGACTGTTGAGTGAAATAATCTGTAGGTATTTATTAAGTCCATTTGGTCGTGTCAAGTTTAGGGTTTGAATATCCTTGTTGATTTTTTGCCTCAATCATCTATCTAGGCCTGTTAGTGGGGTATTCAAGTTCCCTGCTATAATTGTGTTAGAGCCAATATCTTTTTTAGTTTATTTAGCAGTTGTTTTATAAATGCTGGTGCTCCTGTGTTGGGTGCATATACATATATGATGAATATTTCTTGTTGAAGAATTGAACACTTTAGCACTATGTAGTGTCCTTTTCATTGTTTTAAATTTTAGAGAGCTTAAAGGTTATTTTGTTTGATATCACAATCATGACTTCTGCGTTCATTTGTGACCCATTTGACTGAAAGTTCATTTTCCATCCTTTAACTTTGAGTGTGTGTGCTTCCCTTAAAGTGAGATGATTCTCCTGGATGCAGTATATAGTTGAGTCATGGTTTCTTATTCAGTCCACCATTCTGTGTCTTTTCAGTGGTGCATTTAGTCCATTCATATTCAGGTTGATTATTGAAATGTGATTACTTATCTTGTCATGAGGTTCTTACAAAGTTTTTACCTTGTTTGCTTGTTTTCCTTTGGTTTTGTGATAATGGATGTGTGTGCTTTCAAGTTTCTTGTTGAATTGTAAACTCAGTTGATTCTGTGCTCTGCCATTCTCTTGGGAAATGTGTGATCATTCGTTTTTATTTTATTTTTTTTTCTTTCTTCTGTGCTTAATACCTTTTAAAGTATCTCCTGCAGAACTGGTCTGGATGCTGCATAATCTCTTAGAGATTAAATGTCTGGGAAGAATTTTAATTCTCCATCACTGATGAAACTGAGCATGACTGGCTAGGAAATTCTTTGTTGAAATTGTTTATCTTTGAGAACTTTGAATATAGGGTTCCTGTGTCTTCTTGCTTGTAGTGTTTCTGTCAATAGGTCAGCTGCTATTCTGATTGGTTTTACCCAGTATAAAGACTGACATTTCTCTCTTGTTGCCCTTATTTTTTCTTTTGGTTCCTACTTTCTGTAGGCGAGTTACTATGTGTCTAGGGGTTGGTCTTTTCATTAGATGTCTTGTGGGAATTCTCTGTACCACTTGTGTTTGGTTGGTCACATCTCTGATAAGATGGGGAATGTTTGCTTGGATTACCACCTTGCATATTTGCTCCAAGTTGTTCTCATTTATTCTTTCTTCTTCACAGACACCAATCAGGTGTGGGTTCAGCCTCTTATTAATAATCACATATTTCTTGTTGGCTTTGTTCTTTCTCTCTGAGTCTTCTTCCTATTTTTTTTACAAATTGGGTTAATTCCATGTTTTTTTCTTCAAGTGTTGAAATTCTTTCTTCAGCTAGGTTAATTCTGCTTTCTATGCTTGTAATCTTGTTATTTATTCCCTGGATGAATTTTTTATTGCCAAATTTCAGTTACAAGTTATTTCAGTGTTTCATCTTATCTTTCCTGAGTCTCATTCACTCGTTCCATCCATTCCCTAGTTTCTGCTGTATTCTGAAGACAGTCCTTGGTGACTTCAATTGTTTGGGTACCAAGGTCTGATTTTTCAAGAGTTTGGCCTTTGGTAGACTTGAAATTGCCTGAGGTCTTCCTTTGGCTTTTCTCATTTTTGATAAATCTCTTGGTTTTCACTTTAGTTCTGTTTTTCATTGTCAGTGGTAGAGGTTTTCCATTCTTATGTTTGCTCAGTTCTCTATTCTTTCCTGATATGGGTTCTGGATTTGTTCTATTTTGATATAGGATAGTGGATGGGAAGCTTTGCTGTCTCTTGTAGTTTTTGAAATTCGGTTAAAGTGGGCAATGGGTCGCTAGTTATCAGACACCATTTGCAAATTAAAATGCTCACTTATTGTGCTATATGTTCCCTGAAACTCATTCCTCACCACCACTCTATATGATGATGAAAAGCAGAAACCGCTGAGTTCGGTGGCTCAGCCTGTAATCCCGCACCTTTGGGAGACTGAGGTGAGTGGATTGCCTGAGCCCATGGGTTCGAGACCCGCATGGGCAGTGAGACCTCATCTCTACAATAAATCAAAAAATCAGCCAGACATGACAGTGCATGCCTGTAGTTCCAGCTACTCAGAAGGCTGAGGTGGAAGGATTGCCGGAGCCCAGCAGGTCAAGGCTGCAGTGGCCAGAAGCGGCCACTGCACTCCAGTCTGGGCGATAGAGTGAGACTCCAACTCAAAAAAAAAGAAAAGAAAAGAAAAGCAGAAACCAACACACACTCCAAAACAAACTGGATTAACAAAATGAAACAAATCAATCCACAAAAAAACCCAAGAAAACTAAACACACACACACAAACACACATATGTGCCTAGAACAATGTGAATAGAGAAGAAAGACAAATCACAAAGGGAGGAAAAACGGATTCAGATGAAACTCTCACACATATATTGACACAACCTTTAAACTATAAAAAAAGAATATGAAAAAAACCAGAAAAACAAAAGAGCAAAAAACAACAACAAAATCGACAGATGAACAATTAATCATTAACATACACACATTGAAAGGAAATGGCAAATAAAAGAAGAAGGAGACAAAAAAGTTTTTAAAAATTTGGAAGGGGATGCAGATCAAACCCTCACATACACATTCACGCACAAAGGGAAAGTATTTTTAAAACCGATGAAGTAACAGTCAATTTTTTAAAATTAAAAAATAATTGAACCTGCCCACCTATGAGCAGCCTCCACTTTGGTTTCTAAGGTAACCTTGCCAAACAGGAGACAAAAGACCCTCCCCTATGATGAATCAGACACTGGCAACTCAGTCCTGTGGCAGACTTCTCAGGCAGCAAGCCAAGGGAACCAACCCAACATGTGTGTAAGTCTATCTGTCTGAAAAGGGGAGAGGCTAGAGATGAGAGCTGAAGACACTTTAGACACAAAGGAAAGACCCAGAGCTAGTCTGGTTTCTTTTGATTTTTCATTGTATTGTTTGGACTGTTTGTTTCACTCATTTTTGTTTGCTTTTTGAGTTAGACTGCTTTTTTGTGTTGGGGAAGAGCACATCCAAAGGCATGAATTTATTGGACTGTCTTTGTGTGGTTATCAGTATGCTTTAGGGAATCTTGTTTGTTTGTTTTTTACTCATTTCTGACAATGTGCCACTATTCTTTCATTAGTTGTTATGTATGTCTATTTTCCCTCTTACTTTTCTCTCTCTCCAACTTCCTCTTGACCCCCCTTTTTTCCATTTTTTCCTTTTTCTTATCACCTTTGGTGCCAGGGAGGAAACCTAAACCCCACTGCATGGACAGGCTGTAAGGCAGTGGGTAGTGGGCTCCAGTATGCCCATACACCTGTTGGTGGATACTGGGATCTGTGGATAGAGTCTGAATCACAGCTTCCCCCTCAATTAAATCTCAAAACTGTAAAACGTACAGTCCCAACCTACAATCCAGCCTCAAAGGTGAACAAAGCCATAGGACGTTCATAAGGATGAACAAGAGCTTGAAAAAAAAGTAAAAGCAACCCAACATTCCCTGAAAAACAGAATTAAAGAACAGAATGGAAAGGGGGAGAGAAAAATATACACAAATGAAGAAAAACCAAAAGAAGAATATGGGTCTCTCACAGATCCCTGGGAAGTCAGACACTGAGGACTGACTTTGGAATGCAAACAATGAAAAGGCCCCAGAATGACTGGTCTAAAACTACAAACCCAGATGTCAAGACATTAATGCAGAGATTAAAAAGAATTGAGAAGAGACAAGAAGAAAGTAGGAAGGCATTGATAACTGAGATAACAGTAACAATGAATACTGTGAATGAGATAAATCACAGCTGGGCTTGGTGGCTCAGCCTGTAATCCCGCACCTTTGGAGGTTGAGGTGAGTGGATTGCCTGAGCCCATTGGTTCGAGACCCACCTGGGCAACTTGGCGAAACCTCATCTCTACAATAAATCAAAAATTAGCTGGGCATGGTAGTGCGCACCTGTAGTTCCAGCTACTTGGAAGGCTGAGGTGGAAGGATCACTGGCAACCAGCAGGTCAAGGCTGTGGTGGCTGGGAGCGGCCACTGCACTCCAGTCTGTGACAGAGTGAGACTCCAACTCAAAAAAGAAACCAACAAACAAAAAAAAAACAAAAAGAAATAAACAGCAAACTGATAAGCATGGGAAGCAGAATTAGCCAAGAAGAAGAACAAATCTCAGAACTTGAACACCAAAATATAGCACTAAGCCAAGCTGTCAAAAACATATAAAAGAAGCTTTAAATGGCAAAACAAAACCTTCATGAGATGAGCAATTACTTCAAGAGACTGAACTGAAGAATAATTGGACTTCCTGAGGAAGAAAGAGAGACAGAGTCCACCCTGGAACAAACATTCCATGATATTATTCAAGAAAACTTTCCTCATCTCATCAGTGATAGAAAATTCAACACAAGAGATTCAGAGAACCCCTGCAAGGCAAACAATGAGAAGACCAAGTTTCAGATATATAATAATTCGCCTAAACAAAGTAGTTATAAAAGAAAAAGTCCCAAAGGCAGCAAGAGAAAAAGGTCAGATTACATACCATGGAAAACCAATTAGGATAACAGCAGATTTATCTACAGAAACCCTTCAGGCTAGGAGAGCTTGGAGCCCTATATTCAATATTCTAAAAGATAAACAATTTCAACTATGAATAAACTACTCAGCCAAACTAAGCTTTATCAGTGAGGGAGAATTAAAATCTTTCCCAGATATCCAATCCCTAAGAACTTACACTGCCACCAGACCACCTCTACAACGAAAGTATTAAACACAGAAGGAAAAAAAAACACAAAACCAATGTTCTTCACAAGAGTATGGGAAAATGATTAAAACCACATACGAACCAACCCTCAAATCAAAAGAAAGACAACAAACAAACAGGAACAACAAAAAAAACCTTTATAAGAACTTTATGACAGGGATCAGTTCTCACATTTCAATAATTAGCATGAATGTGAACAGACTAAATGCACGACTGAAAAGACACAAAATGGTGAAACGGAAAAAATATCACCAGGCAACAATATATGGCATTCATGTGATTCATCTCACTAGAGAAACATGCACAGGCTCAAAGTAAGAAGATGGGAAACAAATTTGCAGGTGAATGGAAGAAAAAAGAGAGGAGGTGTCACGATCTTAATCTCAGAGAAAATACCCTTTAATCTATCAAAAATTTAAAAAAATACAGAAGACCACTACATAATGATAAAAGGTTCAGTCCATCAACAAGAAATATCTATCCTAAACATATATGCACCTAATATAGGAGTGTCAACTTTCATAAAGCAGCTTCTAAGTAAACTCAAAAAAGATGTTGATTCTTACGCTATCATAACTGGGGACTTTAATACCCCACTCACAACCCTATACAGATCATCAGGGCAAAAATTCAGCAATGAGATTCAGAACCTCAATGTGACTCTTGACCAAATAGACTTAACTGATACCAACAGAACACTCCATCCAACGACCACAGAATATGCATTCTACTCATCACCACATGGAACATAATCTAAGATTGACCACATACTTGGCCATAAATCAAGAACATCAACACAAACAAGGTTCCCCCCAAACCCAAATACACAAAGACATAGACAGTAAATAGCATGATGCTAAACAACTCCTGGGTCAATAATAAAATCAAAACTAGCCAGGCTTGGTGGCTCAGCCTGTAATCCCATGCCTTTGGGAGGCTAAGGTGAGTGGATTGCCTGAACCTGCAGGTTTGAGACCTGCCTGGGCAACTTGTTGAAACCTTATCTCTACAATAAATGAAAAATTAGCCAGGTGAGGTAGCGCACACCTGTAGTTCCAGATACTTGGAAGGCTGAGGTGGAAGGATTGCTGGAGTCCAGTAGGTCGAGGCTGCAGTGGCCGGGACCAGTCACTGCACTCCAGTCTGGGCAACAGAGTGAGACTCCAACTCAAAAAAAAAAAAAAGAAAAGAAAAAGAAATCAAAACAGAGATTAAAAGATATCTGGAAACAAACAAAAATGAAGAAACATCTTATCAAAATCTCTGAGATGACATGAAAGCAAGAGGGGAATTCATATCTGTAGTAAGAGGGGAATTCATATCTCTACAAACATGAAGAAAATGGAAGGATCACAAATTAACAGCCTAATAAATCACCTAAGTAAGCTGGAAAAGCAAGAGCTCCATAACCCTAACTTCAGCAGAAGAATCCAGATCACCAAAATAAAAACCCAAATCTAGGACATAGAAGACAAAAAGACAATAAAAAAATCACTGAAACTAAAAACCGGTTTTTTGAAAGGATAAACAAGATTGATGGTCCCCTAGCTAGAATGGCCAAGGAAAAGAGACAAAAAACCCAAATAAACACAATCAGAAACACAAAAGATAAAGTCACATCTGATCCTGAAAAAAATACAAAAGATCATTAGAGACTACTATGTACACTTGTGTGGAAACAAACTTGAAAACCTTAAGGAAATGGAGGACTTTCTGACATCACACAACCTGCCTAGTTTGGAACAAGAAGAAATTAAGACACTAAATAGATCAATAACAATCAAGGAAATTGACTATGTAATAAATAAATCAACAGACGTCAAAGCAAAAACTACATGATTATATCATTAGATGTAGAAAAAGATTTTGATAAAATCCAGCACCCCTTCTTGATAAAAGCTCGCCAACCTCTAGGCATACATGGAAGACACCTCAAAATATTAGAAGCCATCTATGAGAAATCCGCAACCAGCATACTCCTAAACAGACAAAAAGTGGAATCATTTTCCCCTGAAAATGGGAAGAAGACAAGGATGCCCACTGTCAATCCTCCTGTTCAAAATAGTTTTGGACGTCCTGGCTAGAGCAATCAGAAAAGAGAAGTCGATCAGGGCTATCCAAATAGGAAAAGCGGAAGTCAAACTATCTCTCTTTGTAGACGACATTATTGTGTACCTTAAAAACCCAAGAGAATCTGTCAAAAGCCTCCTTTCACTATAAAGGACTTTGGAAAAGTCTCAGCATATAAAATAAATGTGCAAAAGACAATCACATATCTTTACACCAATAATAAACAAACAGAAATAAACAAACAGAAACCCAAATAAAAAGTACAATCTTAGCTGGGCTCGGTGGCTCAGTCTGTAATCCCGCACCTTTGGGAGGCTGAGGTGAGTGGATTGCCTGAGCCCATGGGTTCCAGACCCGCCTGGGCAACGAGACCTCATCTCTACAATAAATAAAAAAATCAACCGGATGTGGCAGTGCACGCCTGTAATTCTGGCTACTCAGAAGGTTGAGGCGGAAGGATTGCCGGAGCCCAGCAGGTCGAGGCTGAGGTGGCTGAGAGTGGCCACTCTACTCCAGTCTGGACGACAGAGTGAGACTCCAACTCAAAACGAAAAGCACAATCTTATTCACAATAGCCACACAAAAAATGAAAAACCTTGGCATCTTCCTAACCATAAATGTGAAAGGCCTTTACAATGAAAACTACAAAACACTGCTCAAAGAAATCAAAGATGACACATATAAGTGGAAAAATATCCCATGCTCATGGATTGGAAGAAACAACATTGGGAAGATGTCTATCTTGCCTAAGGCAATCTACAGATTTAATGCAACACCTATCAAATTACCAGCAACATTCTTCTTAGATCTAGAAAAAACAATACAGAAATTCATATGGAAACACAAACAACCAACAATAGCCAGAACAATTTTCAGCAAACAAAACAAAACAAAACAAAACAAAAACAAAGCAGGAGGTATCAAAATACTAGACTTGAAAGTTTACTATAAACTACAATTAGCTGGGCTTGGTGACTCAGCTCATAATCCTGTGCCTTGGGAGGCTGAGATGAGTGGATTGCCTGAGCCCATGAGTTCGAGACCCACCTTGGCAACTTGGTGAGACCTCATCTCTACAATAAATCAAAAATCAGCTGGGCACGGTAGTGCACACCTTTAATTCCAGCTACTTGGAAGGCTGAGGCAGAAGGATTACAGGAGCCCAGCAGTTGAGGCTGTGGTGGCCGGGAGCAGCCACTGCAATCCAGTCTGGGTGACAGAGTGAGACTCCAATTCCAAAAAAAAAAAAAGAAACAAATCTACCATAATAAAAGTAACTTGGTATTGGTACAAGAACAGGCGTATAAACCAATGGAATAGAATTGAGATTCCAGAAGCAATACCCCAATTTCTCAGCCAACTCATCTTCGACAAAGCCTCCACCACCCACCACTAGGGAGAGGAGAACCTATTCAGTAAATGGTGCTGGGAAAAATAGCTGACCACTTGCAAGAAGATTCAAATAAGACTCCTATCTATCCCCATACACAAAAATTAACTCTAAATGGATTAGAGACCTAAATGTAAAACCTCAAACTATAAGAACTTTAGAAAATATAAGACACACCCTTATGGAAGTTGGAACTGGTATCCAATTCCTGAGCAAAACCCGAAATGCATGGGCCATAAGTGACAAGATAGACAAGTGGGACCTTATTAAACTGACAACTTCTGCAAAGCCAAAGAACCATCAATAGAGCAGGGAGACAACCCACAGACTGGGAAGAAGTATTTGCCAACTCCATGTTTGAAAAAGGCCTAACATCTAGGATTTACGAGGAACTGAAATGTGCAAAAAAAAAAAAAAAAAAAAAAAAAAAAACATGTAGCTCCATTACAAAGTGGGCAAAAGATATGAACAGACATGTCTCAAAAGAAGACATATTATGGGCCAACGAATATCTGAAGAAATGTTCAACCTCACTAGTCATCAAGGAGATGCAAATTAAAACTACACTGAGACATCACCTAACTCCAGCCAGAACGGCCATTATCAATAACCCAAATAGCAACAGATGCTGGAGAGGATGTGGCAAAAAGGGAACACCTCTACACTGTTGGTGGGAGTGTAAACTAGTGCAGCCTCTGTGTTAATCAGTGTGGCAATTCCTAAAAGCAATAAAAATCTACCTTTCATATGACCCCGCAATTCCCCTACTGAGAATATACTCTGAAGAACTCAAATCACTATATAAAAAAGATACCTGCACATATATGTTTATCACAGCGTTGTTCACAATAACAAGATTATGGAACCAACCATGCTGTCCATCAAAAGAGGACTGAATTACAAAAATGTGGTACATATACACAATGGAATATTATGCAGCCATAAAAAAGAACAAAATCATGAATTTTGTAGCAACATGGATGGAATTAGTGTTTGTAATACTGAGTGATCTCTTACAGAAACAAAGATCTGTGCATCACATGTTCTCACCAAAAGTGGACCTTGAACATCTTTCATAATACTATAAGAAAAGGATTGACGGTGGTGGGAAACTATGGGGGGGCAGGGAGGGGAAGGGAGGTGAGATTAATGGTAGTCAATAGCGTCTGGGGACTGTGAGCGCACCTCATCAACAAAGGAACCTGCACAATGCATATTTGTATACTTAACTTTTAACTGTACCCAACAATTTTAAAATTAAAAAATATGTTAATAAAATACATGACTTTGTTTACATAAAGACAATAAAAAGTAATTGAAAACTAAAAACAAAATCAATGAACAAATAAAACCAGCCCTCTTGTGGCTAGTTTTGCAATTGTTCCTCTAATCATGTTTCTCCTGCAGAGCCACCTCTTTAGCTCCTGAGAGAATGAAGAAGGAAAGGAGGAGGGGAAGTGAAGCTGGGTGGGGCTGCAGTCTTCCCCGCTCACTCTCATACGATGAGGAAGATCTCTGGTGGGGAGATATGGTATTTTCTCTTTCCCAGGATGTACTCTCATGCGGGGTGTCCCAGTCAGGCATATCCTGGAATGGAGTTTTCCTATTGTGACTGACACCCATGCTTCCCCTAGGTTTGCCCTTCTCATTCGTGGTTCACTCTGTGGGTCTGATGTTCAGAGGATTTCTGGGGAAGAGGTCATTTGGGTCAGCCCTAAACTCACCACTGTTCTCTTTGGAGCTCTTCCTCATCCTTTTCTTGTGCACATTTGTGTCACAACTGGATCAAGTTAGGGGTGGGGTGCTCGGAACTCAGCACTCCTCTGGTCCCACTGAAGCTTGTGCTCTCAGGATATTTCCTCTGGGTCACAATCAATTCCTGAGTAGTTGATCCACCAGTCACAGAGATGGTGGTGAGCAATTCAGAGTAGTTTTCCACCCCGCCTTCAATACAGTGGTCAGGTGCCTCTCTTGTCCTTTTCTGTGGGAACTTGTCTCTGGACTCTGTTAGTAGACCCTGCCAGCACCCTGCCAGATTCTTGAAATGAGGCAAAGCCTGGAGTGGTGTCTCTTATGTTTCAATGGTGAGGAAGACCCTGGGGTAATAATCTCCCAGCCATATCTCACTGCTGCTTTTTCAAAGAAAAACTTCTGTCCATTAAAAACAAAACAAAAAAACAAGAAAACAATGGCCCTCTGCTTCTGCAATGACTGATCTCTTTGGAGTACTTCCTCAACCTTTTCTGGCCACAACATTTGTCCCATAGCTGGATCAGCTTAGGGGCCCTGTACCTAGAACTCAGTACTCATCAGGTCCCTCTAAAGTTTGTGCATTCAGGATTACCGTTCATACTTTTTTTTTGAGTTGGAGTCTCACTCTGTCGCCCAGACTGGAGTGCAGTGGTCACTCCCGGGCACCGCAGCCTCGACCTGCTGGGCTCTGGTGATCCTTCCGCCTCAGCCTTCCAAGTAGCCAGAATTACAGGCATGCACTACCATGCCCAGCTGATTTTTTGATTTACTGTAGAGATGAGATCTCGCTGCCCAGGTGGGTCTTGAACCTGTGGGCACAGGTAATCCACTCTTCTCAGCCTCCCAAAGGCATGGGATTACAGGATGAGCCACCGAGCCAGATGGTATTAACAGTAGCAAATATCTGTCTGAGAACGGGGAAACACCCCATATCAACAGGATGCCTGAATGAAACGCAATTGTATACCTAACCCTTAACTGTACCCCACAACTTCATAATAAAATAAATAAATAAATAAATAACAAAACAAACAAATAAATAAATAAAAACAACTTCTTAATAGATTTTTTATTCCATTTTTTTAGTTTTTCTAAATGTTTTTTGCAATGTCTGACCAACTTTTGGCAAAAAGATTAACCTTTAGAAGGCCCTGTCCTACAAAGTTTTCTGAATTTAACCCTGAATATTTTTTAATTTGATTTTATGTAAAAAGGAAAGACAAGTTTTCACCTTTTATTGCTGTATTTTAAAGGCCTTTGAGACATTTTGGTATCTTGGGGCTGACATGCTTATCCTGTTAATTATTCACTTTTTAAAATACTGTGTTTTAACTTTATATCCTGGGTTATAATTATACCATCTGGGGTCTGTCTTTGGATACTTTTGTTAGGCTGCTTGTACACCTGGATCCAGGGGACATTTTCATTCCAAGATATCAGTTCTTCAAGTCATTCCCCTTTTCTTACTAGTGAACCGATTGTTTGTAGTAGACATTACTTTTACCCAGGTATATATATATTAGTTGCAAGAAACATTAAATTGATTGACTAATCCTAAGGATTATTTAATAATTTTTTTTTGAAATTTTTTATTTAAGTTCTAGTAAGTGAGGCATTAACAACACCATTTTTCTCTGTTCCAAGGGAACTTCCCCTAACAGGAACAATTTTGAATTTTTATCTGGACCTCCAGGGGAAAAGGTATTTTAAAAATCTCTCTTGCATCAATCCAATTTTTTGAAATTAGAATACAGGGGTTTGGGGCTTGGGAATTTTAATTCTTGAGTTTGTGATAGATCTGAATTTCCCATTGCTCACCAAGATGCCCAATCTTCTTGAAGGTTATTGGGGAAAAACAGGAAAGCAGAACACAAGGTTGTTTTTCTTCTCTAGAGGTCAGCATGTTTTCCATCCCACATTTTCCATTTGAAAAGGAAACACAGGAAGAGTTCATGAAATCCAATAAAGGGCATGAACCATTTCCTCACTTGAAACAGAGGACTCATTTTTTCCATAAATTACTGAATTTTGACATTTGGAGTCTTCATTGGAACAAAATTATACCCAAAATATGAGGGCTGGAAAGTTGGTTTCTTAGTTTATATAATGCAACAAAATTCAATTATTTTCTTCTTTTCCTATCCTTTAGTTTTGAAATTACTTTTCCAGTTCTTCAAACTATGTCACTATTGACAATCTGTGGGAGTTTCCAGGGGATCTTTTTATCTTCCTTCCTAGTCTTTAAGTTTTTTCAAAGTGTTCAACCCCCTATACTGGAGGTTTCTTGCAAGCATTAGTATAGTGAGTTTTTCCCCCACAAAGTGATAAAGTCCCCTTACTGGAGGTTCCTTGAAAGCATTAGGACTTGTTTCAGTCACATGTTCAACCTCTGAGAATTTCATTGACCCCCAAGGCAGTACTTATAATCGAATTTTCCTACCTTGACTTGTACACAAGATTACCAGGCTGCCATGGGTGGTGTTTATCTGTACAACACCTTCTCCTACAACTCTCAGATTATGGTCTCAGATTTATCTGCAGAGCAGTGGGAAACAGGATTGCCCAGTAAGAGTGAGCAAACTAATATTGGGTGGGATGCATCTCTCCCTCCAATGGAGGTCCTGTTCCACAGTCACAGGTCTCCCGAATGAGCCCCCATGGCTGTGGGAGATGGAATTTTTCCTCCTCAGCTTTATTGTTAAAGCACGGCATAGAGACTAAGAGATTAGGAGAGTGAAGCAGTTCTTTCAATTTTGTTCTTTCAAGAAAATGTGCCTCTCAGGTAAGCAGGCACAAGGGAGCAGTTCCAGTCAGGGTATTAAAGCCATTAAAGCACAAGTTTCTCCCATTTCCCCATTGACTGAGTACTTTAGAGGTTATATTACTTTCCCTGACAGCACCTAAACAATAATTTTGCACAAATAAGGTAAAACACAAGCAGTTTTCACACAAATAATGGAAATTACATCGTTTGATTTGATTGGGTTTCAATGCCCACAAAAGAAAGTCTTCCCCCCAAAAAAAGCCTGCTAAAAAATGAGAAATATTATTTGGAAGGCTGATGCAGAAGTGTCACTGGATCCCAGCAGGTTGAGACTCCAGTGACCGTGAACATGCCACTGCACTCTTTCCTGGGTGACAGTGAGGTTCTAACTGAAAAAAAAAAAGGAAAAACACCAATGAAGTGAGGTAACAAACTGCCACTTTAAAAATAAATTACCATTTTGTTTCTTACACCAATTATTTATTTATTTATTAGGAGGTATGCAAAACATTTGCACAAGGAAAGCAGATTTTTGAATTGCCTTGGAAAGAAGGTGAAAGAAAATTTTAAACTTTCCCATGGACAATAAATAGAAAACACAATCTTGCAGGTAGAAAGACCCTTTGTATAATAAAGAATGGAATGAGTTGTGATCATTTCTGTCAGTCAAGGAACAAAGTGTGGTGAGAGTTTAGCAAAGTCTAAAAACAGCTCTGGAATTTTCTTGCTGGGAGATGATTAGGCTTAATAAAAAACATCTGTGTGTCACCTACTCTGGACTTAAATTAGTGCTGATCACCAATAAACCCAGGAGGCTCAATCTAGGTCAAGACGGAAAAATTTAGAAGGAAGGGACGCAGTTTCAAGGCTACATGAAGAGTTTAAAACTCTTGCCCTTTACTCTAACAGCAGCTTAAGTATCTAGATTATTTCTCTCTTGGAATTAATTTAGACAAGCCCATCGTATTACACATTACATTGTTTCAGGGACTGAAATATGTGAAACCAAAAACATGCTCGGTGAAATTTTGTAAAAGTACAATGAGTAGGTCTTTCTCCTGATGGAATAACTTAGCAGAGAACCTAGGCCTAATGGAAAAATATTTTGTATCCTAGCAGCTAGAAAAATATGATTATTTTATGGGGTTCAAAAAGAGAAGCACTTTTAGCAACAAATAAGTTAAAACGAAGTTTTTCTCTTCCTGTTCCAAAGATGTGTTTTCAAGTGGTAATTAGTGCACTCATTGTGAGTGGCAAAGTTGCCTATAAACCTATGTTGAAGTGAATCTGCAAAAGTTTTCACATTATCTGTGTACCTTCACTCTAGGTAAGAGTTTGGCAAAAAATGTATCAGAATTTATTTAAAACAAAGTACACAAAATAAAATAAACAGTTATTCCCTTAATTTGCCACAAAAAGGTAGCAGATGGATCCACCCCCTGAAAGAGTTTGCAGTGGTTCCTAAAGATTCTAATATCACACTCTTGCTTCATTTATTGATTTATCTATTTATGTATTAGGAAGTAAACAATTTCAGGTCTAAAGGAAATTGCCAAGTTTACTTTGAAGGAAACTGAAAGATAATCATAGATGTTCTGAAAGACATCAAAGAGAACACACACATGTGGATGTTGGAAGACTTTTTGCATAATGAATAATTAAATATAAAGTGATCTTTATAACAGTTCAGGGAACAAGTCCTGGTGGTATTCCAGAAAGTTAAAAATCTTCTCTGGATTTCCCATGCCACAAGGAATACTCATCTGGAATAAAGATAATGAGACTGGAGGAGAAACACATGCATCCTATCTACTTCTGTACATAATTGGAGGCTGTTTCTCAATATCTCAGAAGACTGAATCTAGGTCAAAGGAAAAAAAGTGAGTTGTAATAAAGGCAGACAAAACTCCAAGAAATACTAATAACTCATGCTCTTTACTCTAACTGGAGCTTAAGGATTTAGATGATTTCACTCCTGGAATTAATTTAGGCAAGCCCATAGCATCTAAGACTATACACTGCATTGTTTTCAGGTCTGATATAAGTGAAACCACAATTTTAATTACTTTTCTTAAATTAATTGTTTTATTTTAAAGTGGTGGGCTACAATTCAGTGTTAGGTATTCAAATGCTGATCATGCAAATACTCTTGTTGACAGAGTGTGCCCCTCCCTCTCCTGGAAACTTCCCTCAACTGCCAATCCCACCTCCAATCCCCTAGCAGTTTCCCATTATTGCCAATTCTTTTTCTATAGTATTGTGATAATTTTTCCAAGGTCCACTTGATGAGTGAGAACATATAGTGATCTGTTCTTTGTTTCTGTGATAGATAACTGAGTATAATACACTCTAAATCCATCCAGATTGCTATGAAGTCAGTATGTTTGTCCTTCAATATGACTGCATAATATTCCATTGTATATATGTGCCCCATTATTTTGATCCTGTCCAGCTTCGATGGGCATCATGATGGTTCCACATTTTTGCTATTGAGAAGAGAGCTGCAAAAATATGTAAGTGCAGGTATTTTTTTGTAGAATGATTTGCATTCATCTGAGTATATTACTAATAGGAGAATTGCTGGGTCATATGGAAGGTCAGTTTCTATTTCTTTCAAAAACAGTCACATTTTCTTCCAAAGAGGTTGCCCTAGTTTGCATTCCCAAAAGCAGTGTAGAAGCATTGGCATCTGATATATGTTTCTTTTTCTCTGCAACCTCTCCAACATCTGTTGTTGACTGTTTGAATAATGATGACCATTCTTACTGGGGTTAGGCAGTATCTCAATGTAATTTGATTTGCATTTCTCTGATGATTAGTGAGACTGAGCACTTTTCATGTGTCTGTTGGCTGCCCATACATCTTCTTTTGAGAAATGTTTATGTATGCCTTTTGCTCACTGTTTAGTGTTTTCTTTTTTCTTCCTTTTCATAGCATTTGAGTTCATATAGGTTCTAGATGTTAGTTCTTTGTCAGATATACAGATGACAAATGTTTTTTTCTATTCTTGTGGGCTGTCTCCCTGCTCTCTTGATGGTTTCTATCGCTTTGCAGAAGCTTGTCAGTTTGATGAGGTACTGCTTGTCTACCTTATTTCTTAGGGTTGTGATCAGGAATTGATTCCCAGTTCCAATTTCCATAAGGGTGTCTCTTGAGTTTTCTAACATTCTTAAGCTTTGAGATTTTACTTTTAAGTCTTTGATCCATTTAGAGATTTTTTTGTGTATGTTGATAGGTAGGAGTGCTGTCTCAATCCTCTGCATGTGATCAGCCAGTTTTCCCAGCACCACTTACCAAATAGGTTTTCTCCCCCAATGGATGTTGTTGGAGACTTTGACAAAAATGAGTTAGTTGAGAAATTGAGATTTTGCTTCTGGAATCTATATTCTGTTCCATTGGTCTATATACCTGTTTTTGTACTAATACCAGGCAGTTTTGATTACTGTAACCTTATAGTAAAGTCTGAAGTCTGGAAGTGTGATACATCCTGCTTTGTTTCTTTTGCTAAGGTTTGTTTTGGCTAGTTGTGGTTGTTTATATTTCCATATGAATTTCTGTATTGTCATGTCCAGGTCTAAGAAGAATGATGTTGGCAACTTGATGGGTATTGCATTGAATCTGTAGAGTGCCTTTGGTCGGATGGACATTTTAAAAATGTTGATTCTTCCTATCCATGAGCATAGAATATTTTTCCATTTGTGTCTTCTTTGAGCAGAGTTGTGTAGTTGTCATTGTAAAGGTCTTTCACTGCTCTGGTTAGGAGGATGCCAAAGTATTTCATTGTTGTAAGGCTATTGTGAATTGGGTTGTGCTTTTTATTGGGTTCTCCTCCTGCTTGTTGATGTATGGGATGCAACTGTCTTTTGCACATGTATTTTGTACCCTGAAGCTTTGCTAAAGTACTTTATTAGTGCAAAAAGGCTATTGACAGTTTCTTTTGCATTTTAAAGGTATAGAATTATATTGCCAGTGAAGAAGGATAAGTTGACTTTCTTTTTTCCTGTTTAGTTACCTCCGGTTTCCTTCTCTTCTCCATTTGCTTTAGCTAGAACTTACAACACAATGTTGAAGAAGAGGGGTGAGAGTGTTCAGCCTTATCTTGTTCCAGATTT